>NC_068911.1:144038048-144341078 GCF_023091745.1 Budorcas taxicolor | reverse complement strand
TTTCCCTACTTTCTTCAATTTAAGTCTGAATTTGTCAATAAGGAGTTCATGATCTGAGCCACAGTCAGCTCCCGGTCTTGTTTTTGCTGACTGTATAGAGCTTCTCCATCCAGTACTTTGGCCACTTCATGAGAAGAGTTGACTCATTGGAAAAGACTCTGATGCTGGGAGGGATTGGGGGCAGGAGGAGAAGGGGACGACAGAGGATGAGATGGCTGGATGGCATCACTGACTCGATGGACATGAGTCTGAGTGAACTCCGGGAGATGGTGATGGATAGAGAGGCCTGGCGTGCTGCGATTCATGGGGTTGCAAAGAGTCAGACATGACTGAGTGGCTGGCTGATCTGATCTGATCTTTGGCTGCAAAGAATATAATCAATCTGGTTTTGGTGTTGACCATCTGGTGATGTCCTAGTGTAGAGTCTTCCCTTGTGTTGTTGGAAGAGGGTGTTTGCTATGACCAGTGCGTTCTCTTGGCAAAACTCTATTAGCCTTTGCCCTGTTTCATTCCATATTCCAAGGCCAAATTTGCCTGTTACCCCAGGTGTTTCTTGACTTCCTACTTTTGCATTCCAGTCCCCTATAATGAAAAGGACATCTTTTTTGGTTGTTTGTTCTAACTAACCGTATGAAGTATCAAATAGTGAGAACTCACAGAAAGGATACCACTTGAATAGAAGATCGTGCATCACCCAACCACCAGTAGCACACTGTGCAGGGTCATCTAAACAACAAACCAAAGAAAAGTACAAGTCAGTCATCAGCATTCAGGATTACCACCTCTCTCATCCTTGCCCATCAGAGGAAAAACAGACAAACAAAAAACTCACCCTTTATGAAGCTTACACAAACCACTGGATCAGTCTTAGGAGGGCAGAAACCAAAAGGAAGAAAGAATTCAACCTTGAAGCCTGGGAAAAGGAGCTCTCAAACACAATAAGTTAAAAAAAAAATGAAAAGGCAGAGAAATACTACACAAATGAAGAAAGAAATTAGAAACACAGAAGTCCAAATAAATGAAGGGGAAGTAGCCAAACTACCTGAAAAAGAATTCAGAGTAATGATAGTAAAGATGATAAAAAATCTTGAAAACAAAATGGAAACAAATGCAAGAATCAATTAACAATAGAAGAATTAAAGAATAAACATACAGAGACAAACACCACAGTTACTGAAAGTAAAAATAGTGTGGAAGGAATCAATAGCAGAATATCTGAAGCAGAACAAATCCATGAGCTGGAAGGTAAAATGGTGGAAATAACTTCTGAAGAGCATAGTAAATTAAAAAGAGTGAAAAGAAATGAGGATAGTCTCAGAGACATCTGGAGCGATATCAAACACATCAACATTTGAATTTTAGGCATCCCAGAAGAAGAAGAGTAAACGAAAGGATATGAGAAAGTTTTTGAAGAGATTATAGTTGAAGACTTCCCCAACATGGAAAAGGAAATAGTCAATCAAATCCAAGAGGCACAAAGAGTCCCATACAGGATAAACCCAAGGAGAAACACACCAAGACACCTACTAATCAAACTAACAAAAACTAAACACAGAAAAAGATTATTAAAAGCAGCAAGAGATAAGCAGCAAGTAACCTACAAAGGAAACCCCATATGTTTAACAGATGATCTTTCAGCAGAAACCCTGTAGGCCAGAAGGGAATGGCAGGATATATTTAAAGTACTGAAAGGGAAAAATTTACAACCAAGATTACTGTACCTGGCAAGGATCTAATTCAAAATTGATGAAGAAATAAAAAGCTTTTCAAGCAAGCAAAAGTTAAGAGAATTCAGTACCACCAAACCAGCTTTTCAACAAATGTTAAAGGAGGGACTTATGTAATCAAGAAATACAAAAGAAAAAGACCTACAAAATCAACCCCAAACAATTAAGAAAATGGCACTAGGAACATATATATCAATAATTACTTTAAATGTAAATAGATTAAATGCTCCAAGCAAAAGACACAGACGTTAAATGGACACAAAAACAAGACCCATATATATGCTGTCTACAGGAAACCCACTTCAGACCTAAAGATGCATATAGACTGGAAGTGAGAGGATGGAAAAATATATTCCATGCAAATGGGAAGCTGTAGTAGCGATCCTCATATCAGACAAAATAGACCTTAAATAAAGACCTTAAATAGACCTTAAAATAAAGATGATTACAAGAGATCAGGAAGGACACTACATAATGATCAAGGGATCAATCCAAGAGGAAGACGTAACAATTGTAAATATCTATGCACCCAACATAGGAGCACCTCAGTACATAGACACTAGTAGGCATAAAAGGAGAAACTGACAGTAGCACAATAATAGTAGGAGACTTTAACACCCCACTCACACCAATGGACAGATCATCAAAACAGAAAATTAATAAGGAAACACAAGTCTTAGATGACACATTAGATGAGATGGATCTCATTGATATCTTCAGGACATTCCATCCAAGTGCAGAAGAATACACCTTTTTCTCAAGTGCAAATATTGGACTTCCCTGGTGGCTCAGATGGTAAAGCGTCTGTCTACAGTGCGGGAGACCAGGGTTCGATCCCTGGGTCAGGAAGATCCCCTGGAGAAGGAAATGGCAATCCACTCCAGTACTATTGCCTGGAAAATCCCATGGACAGAGGACGCTGGTAGGCTACAGTCCATGGGGTCGCAAAGAGTCGGACACGACTGAGCGACTTCACTTCACTTCACTTCTCAAGTGCAAATATAACATTCTCCAGGATAGACCACATCTTGGGTCACAGATCAAACTTCAGTAAATTTTAAGAAATTGAAATCATATCAATCATCTTCTCCAACTACAACACTATGATACAATCACAGATATCAATTACAGGAAAAAAAACTGTAAGAAACACAAACACATGGAGATTAAACAATATGTTTCTAAATAACCAACAGGTCACTGAAGAAATCAAAAGGGAAATAAAAAATTTCTAGAAATAAATGACAATGAAAACATGACAATTCAAAACCTATGGGATGCAGCAAAAACAGTCATTAAGAGGGAACTTTATAGCAATACAATCCTACCTCAAGAAACAAGAAAAACATTGAATAGACTACCTAACTTTACACCTAAAACAACTGGAAAAAAAGAATTAAAAAACCCCAAAATTAGTAGAAGGAAAGAAATCATAAAGATCTGAGCAGAAATAAATGAAAAAGAAATGAAAGAAACAATAGTAAAGATTAATGAAACTAAAAGCTAGTTCTTTGCAAAGATAAACAAAACTGACAAACCTTTGGCCAGACTCATCAAGAAAAAAAGAGAGAAGAATCAAATCAACAAAATTAGAAATGAAAAAGGAGGGATTACAAGGCAATGCAGAAATACAAAGGATTATGAGACTGTTATGAAAAACTACATGGCAATAAAATGGATAGCCTGGAAGAAATGGACAGATTCTTAGACAAGTTCAATCTTCCAAGACTGAACCAGAAAGAAATAGAAATTATGAAGAACCCAATTACAAGCTGAAATTGAGGCTGTGTTCAAAATCTCCCCAAAATCAAAAGCCCAGGACCAGATGGCTTCACAGGAGAATTCTATCAAACATTTAGAAAAGAGCTAATGCCTATCTTCTAAAAATCTTTCAAAAAAGTGCAGAGGAAGGAACACTTCTAAATTCATTCTACAAGGCCACCATCACCCTGATACCAAAACCAGATAAAGATAACACAAGAACAGAAAACTACAGATTCATCACTGATGAACATTGATGCAAAAATCATCAACAAAGTTTTAACAAGTAGAATTCAGCAATACATCAAAAATCATACACCATGATCAAGTTGGTTTTTTTCCCAGGAATGGAAAGATTCTTCAATATATGCAAATCAATCAATGTGATACACTGTATTAACAAATTGAAAGATAAAAACCATATGATCATCTCAATAGATGCAGAAAAAGCTTTTGACAAAATTCAGGACCCATTTATGATTAAAACTCTTCAAAAGATGGGCATAGAAGGAACCTACCTCAACAGAATAAATTCCATATATGATAAGCCTACAGCAAACATTATTCTCAATAGTGATAAAGTGAAAGCATTCCCCCTAAGATCAGGAACAAGACAAGGGTGTCCAATTTCCCCACTATTATTCAGCATAGTTCTGGACATCATAGCCATAGCAGTTTCAGAAAAGAAAAAGAAATAAAAGGAATCCAGATCAGAAAAGAAGAAGAAAAGCTGTCACTATTTGCAGATGACATGATACTGTACATACTAAACCCTAAAGATAGTATCAGAAAATTACTGGAACTAATCAGTGAATTTTAAAAAGTTGCAGGAGACAAAATCAATACACGGAAATCACTTGCATTTCTATATGCTAACAATGAAAAATCAGAAAGAGAAATTAAAGAATCAATCTCATTCACCATTACAACAAAAAGAATTAAATATCTATGAGTATGGACTTGGAACAACAGACTGGTTTCAAACAGGAAAAGGAGTGCGTGAAGGCTGTATATTGTCACCCTGCTTTTTTAACTTATATGCAGAGTACATCATGAGAAACGCTGGACTGGAGGAATCACAGGCTGGAATCAAGATTGCCGGGAGAAATATCAGTAACTTTAGATATGCAGATGGCACCACCCTTATGGCAGAAAGTGAAGAGGAACTAGCCTCTTGATGAAAGTGAAAGAGGAGAGTGGAAAAGTTGGCTTAAAGCTCAACATTCAGAAAATGAAAATCATGGCATCCAGTCCCATCACTTCATGGGAAATAGATGGAGAAACAGTGGAAACAGTGTCAGACTTTATTTTTTTAGGCTCCAAAATCACTGCAGATGGTGACTGCAGCCATGAAATTACAAGACGCTTACTCCTTGGAAGAAAAGTTATGACCAATCTAGATAGCATATTCAAAAGCAGAGACATTACTTTTCCGACTAAGGTCCATCTAGTCAAGGCTATGGTTTTTCCTGTCGTCATGTATGGATATGAGAGTTGGACTGTGAAGAAGGCTGAGTGCCGAAGAATTGATGCTTTTGAACTGTGGTGTTGGAGAAGACTCTTGAGAGTCCCTTGGACTGCAAGGAGATCCAACCAGTCCATTCTGAAGGAGATCAGTCCTGGGATTTCTTTGGAAGGAATGATGCTAAAGCTGAAACTCCAGTACTTTGGCCACCTCATGTGAAGAGTTGACTCATTGGAAAAGACCCTGATGCTGGGAGGGATTGGGGGCAGGAGGAAAAGGGGACGACCGAGGATGAGATGACTGGATGGCATCACTGACTCGATGGATGTTGAGTCTGAGTGAACTCTGGGAGTTGGTGATGGACAGGGAGGCCTGGTGTGCTGCAATTCATGGGGTCGCAGAGTCGGACACTACTGAGCGACTGAACTGAACTGAACTGAAAACTTATCTAAGGAGACAAAATAACTGTACACGGACAATTATAAGACACTAGTGAAAGAAATCAAAGATGACATAAGCAGATGGAGAGCTATTCCATGTTCCTGGGTAGGAAGAATCAATATTGTGAAAATGACTACACTACCAAATGCAATCTACAGATTCAATGTGATCCCTATCAAATTACCAATGACATTTTTCATAGAACTAGAACAAAAAATTTCACAGTTCATTTGGAAACACAAAAGAACCAAAATAAGCAAAGCAGTCTTAAGAAAGAAGAATAACCCTGGAGGAATCTACTTTCCTGACTTCAGTTAATGCTACAGTCATCAAGACAGTATGGTACTGGCACAAAAACAGAAATATAGACCAATGGAACAAGATAGACAGCCCAGAAATAAACCCATGCACCTATGGGTGCCTTATTTTTGACAAAGGAGGCAAGAACATATACTGGGGCAAAGAGAGCCTCTTCAATAAATTCTGCTGGGAAAACTGGACAGCTACATGTAAAAGAATGAAATTATAACACTTCCTAACACCATACACAAAGATAAACTCAAAATGGATTAAAGATCTCAATGTAAGACCAGAAACTATAAAACTCTTAGAAGGAAATATAGGCAGAACACTCGATGATGTAAATCAAAGCAAGATCCTCTATGACCCACCTCCTAGCGTAAGGGAAATAAAAACAAAAGTAACCAAGTGGGACCTGATTAACTTTAAAAGCTTTTGCACAGCAAAGGAAGCTATAAGCAAGGTGAAAAGACAACGCTCAGAATGGGTGAAAATAATAGCAAATGAAACAATGGACAGAGGATTAATTTCCAAAATGTACAAGCAGCTCATACAACTCAATAACAGAAAAGCAAACAACCCAACAAAAAAGTGGGAAAAAGACCTAAACTGACATTTCTCCAAAGAATACATACACATGGCTAACAAACACATGAAAAGATGCTTCGGATTACTCATTATTAGACAATCACAAATCAGAACTACAATGAGGTATCACCTCACACCTGTCAGAATGGCCATCATAAAAAAGTCTACAATCAATGCTGGAGAGGGTGTGGAGAAAAGGGAACACTCTTGCATTGTTGGTGGGAATATAAATTGATATAACCACTATGGAAGATAGTATGAAGATTCCTTAAAAAACTAGGAATAAAACCACCATATGACCCAGCAATCCTACTCCTGGGCATATACCCTGAGGAAACCAAAATTGAAAAACACACATGTATCCCATTGTTTATTGCAGCACTGTTTACAATAGGTAGAACATGGAAGTAGCCTAGATGTCCATCAACAGATGAATGGGAAAAGAAGTTATACATATACACAATGGAATATTACTCAGCCATAAAAAGGAACACCTTTGAGTCAGTTCTAATGAGGTGGATGAACCTAGAACCTATTATACAGAGTGAAGTAAGTCAGAAGAGAAAGATAAATATCCTATTCTAACGCATGTATACGGAATCTGGGGGCTGAGAGATTAAAGCATCTGCCTGCAATGTGGGAGACCTGGGTTCAATCCCTGGATCGGGAAGATCCCCTGGAGAAGGAAATGGCAACCCACTCCAGTATTCTTGCCTGGAGAATTCCATGGACGGAGGAGCCTGGTAGGCTACAGTCCACGGGGTTGCAAAGAGTCGGACACGACTGAGCAACTTCACTTTCACTTTCACTTTCACTTTCATAGGGAATCCAGAAAAATGGCCCTGAAGAATTACAGGGCAGCAATGGAGAAACAGACATGAACAGACTTGTGGACATGGGGAGAGGAGAAGAGAGGGTGAGATGTATGGAGAGAGTAACATGGAAACTTACATTAGCATACGTAAAGTTGATAGCCAACAGGAATTTGCTGTATGGCTAAGGAAACTCAGACAGGGACTCTGTATCAACCTAGAGGGGTGGGGTGGGGAGGGAGATGGGAGGGAAGTTCAAAAAGCAGGGGATATATGTATACCTATGGCTGAGTCATTTTGAGATTTGACAGAAAATAACAAAATTCTATAAGGCAATCGTCCTTCAGTGAAATAAATTAATTAAAAAATAAATAAATAGCCAATAAGGCAAAGAAGGAAATGGCAACCCACTCCACTGTTCTTGCCTGGAGAATCCCAGGGACGGGGGAGCCCACCTGGGCTGCCGTCTATGTGGTCGCACAGAGCTGGACACAACTGAAGTGATTTAGCAGCAGCAGTAGCAGCAAGGCAAACAATGATTACTAGAAGTTAAAAAAAAAAAAGAAATTAAAATGTGACTTTTATATTACATTATTTTAGTATGTAAGTATATATGCATATTCCTTATAGATTGTAAGAATTTTAAAATGTGTAAATACAGTAGTTTAATGTCATAGTTAATTAGCCTAAATGCAGTTACAATACAATTTGTTTGATGGGTTATCAAACTCTAATTTTTTTTATGTAGTTAGGGTCACTGCAGAAAAAAAAATTTTTTTAAAGGAAAAAATGTATTAATAGTCTAAATAATTAAGTAACCTTAGCATATCATTGAATCAAGGATATAAAATTCTAAATTCTATCTGCAAAATTTTAACTAATGAGTAAATTACCAAGATAAAGATATTCTAATTCCATGTGAAAGAAAAATATAACTGAATTTTAGATAATGCTAGTTTGGATTCCTTTTGACTCTTTACTTCATTGCATTGTCTGGTTGTTTTCTTCAGAATATATTCCCTTTATTTCTTTTTATCAATGAAATCTACTTTTGATCCTTTATAAGGTTTTTCTCTGTTGGTTTAGTAGTAAAACTAATTAGGCCATCATCCCATCGTTTGTAGGGCCATGCTCATACATTTTTAAGATTTTGCTATTTCTTTGGTACTTTTCCATTTTATCTGTCATGTGGTTTTTGTTGTTGTTGCTTGTTTGTTTTTTTGTTTTGTTATTGTTGTTGTTTTTGTTCAATGACTAAGTCATGTCTCTTTTTGACCCCATGGACGGAAGCATGCCAGGCTTCCATGTCCTTCACTATCTCAAGGAGTTTGCTCAAATTCATGTCCATTGAGTCGATGATGCTATCCAACCATCTCATCCTCTGTTGCCCCTTCTCATCCTGCCCTTAATTTTTCCCAGCATCAGGGTCTTTTACAATGTGTCAGTTATTTGCATTAAGTGGCCACAGTGTTGGAGCTTCATTTTTAGCATCAGTTCTTCCAATGAACATTCAGGGTTATAAATGATAATTAAAAGACTGGACAATGGGAGTAATACTTTTTACTCTTAATTATATCATAGTTTGCTAATATATGTCACCTTAAAATTCTTAGAATTTGTTACCGCTTTCTATCACTATCACTATAACACTTTCTACCTTAAGAGCAGCTACTTATGTACTCATTGCAATTCCCTGATGCATGCCAAATTTTAAAGAGAAGATTTTTGGTTTGGCTCATATAGATAATCACAAACAAAGCCTAGACCTGGCCTTTGGCAAGTATTCATTATATACTTACTGAATGAAGGAATAAGGAATGAATAAAGGAGTGGTTTATTTTGAACAAATTCAACAAAGTTAAGATTTTGAACAATGGTCTTTCTATAAGTTTAGAATGTATTCAAAGGAGCCATTCAGGCATTTTTGAAACCCCAAGTTTCAGAATTTGAGGGTTATAATTGAAACAAGCCCATTAAACTCAGTGAAATAAATATTGAATAATTACCATATTACGTATAAAGTATACTGCTAAGTACTGTACAGGAGATTGCTGTTAAAAAAATAAAAATAAATAACATGCTCATGACCTGGTTTGATAGCCAAATAAAATTTTATAAAAATTAAATACTAATGACCCTAAAATTCACTTTATCTCCATAAGCACTCATTTTCTCTTTTTCTATAATGATGTGATAAAATTCAGATGAAATTGAGCAAAATGTGTTCTGAAGCCTATAATGCTCTTAGAAAGAAATAGAGTATATTGGTTTTATAAGAAGAATTCTCAAAATTTTAATATAAAACATAAATGAATAGACTTAAAAATAAATACACATTGATATTTAACACTGTATGTAAAATATATTTTCCAATATTTCAAGAAGCACATTTCTTATATATTGTATAATGTTTTATCTTTCAATTTGTTGTTTAAAAATAAATATTGAAAGATTTTTATTGAAATAATTTATAAAATGTGATGATAAATATATTTTGCCCTTTTTTCCTTAAACATGACTTTATGCTTTTTGTACATGAGTAAAAGTAAATGCATTTATATAACTTTTAAGTTTGTAGAAATATTTATGAAAAAATGACTTTTAAAATTATATCATACTCTGTGAGAAGGATTTTTCTTTCAAATTTCAGTGTTACCTCAATTATTTGGAACTTCAAACTCTGTTTTATTATTTTTAATTTTCTCTGAAATGAGTACCTTCTTTGGTTCTCTGCTTTGATTTACTTTGTCACTTATAAAAACTTGTATGTATAGCAATTTGGTTGATTTTAGCTAATAGAAAATTTGAGCTGTTACTTTGGGAAATGCCTTTTAACACCAGAGCACTTATTCAAATGTGATTATTTCAGACAAATATTTTTTTGAACATAACATGTTCATATCATTATGATAATTTAAAACATTAGTAGCAATGCAGATTATATTGATCATTTATGTATGAGTCATTAAAATTATTATAAATGTAAACTATTATTCTGTTTCTTTTTTCAAATAAGATATTTACTTTAATATTTACTTTTTAGAACTGATATAATTTTGTAGAAATAATAACATCTTCAGCAGATTTTTTGGTAAAATATTGAGAATATTGGTCTAGGGTCAGAATACAAAACAATGTTTGCAGTAGGGCCTGTGATGCAAAAAAATAGTTTCATACACTGTCCCTATTGTTTTCTCACTTTTTATGGCATGTCAGTGTCAATAAATTATTTTGTGGTAATGCAGGAACAATTATTTATGAAAATTAGGTAATCAGCACTGGCCTTGTGTTGGTTTGGTATTGCTGACAGACTCTGGAGGAATTTTGGTATAATTAAAGAAATCAAACTAGACATGCCTTTTAAAAAGGTAAGTTGGGGATAATAATAATTAAATCTTCAAGCACAATGCCAAAGATGCTCATAAAAGTAATCAATTGTTAAGAGTGGTGGTAATGGTAATCATAGTATTATTGTGAAATACAGCAGCAGAAGTCATTTTGAACAATAGGAAAATGTCCTTCTACAGAAACTTTATCCCCATGATCTAATTTGCTTTATCTATCTTTTCATACACGGCCACTTTCTACAAGAGATTTGAGGTAACTGTGTCAGGAAAACAGATCTTAGCATGAATATTTTATGAGTTTTATATCCATGTGTCAGCTAGTAGAGATTTCACCAGATATTTAGGATTGAGGCCTGCTTAGGAAATTAGTGTAGGATTAAAAGAACAAGTTTTAGGGTAAGGAGGTGAAATATTTTCCAGTGTTGTCATTTAAGAATGTTAAATGTCACCTATGATGTAATTGTATTAATATCAGTTCCTTTCTAAGATTCCTGTAGTTCATGAACTTAAATACTTAGCACATTTTGGAGTTTAATGTAATTATAATATAATCTTTTGAAACTTAGTTAATTGTTTCAGAAGTTGCCAATTGAAGGCTCAATGTGATATTTATGTTGTAATGTGATATAAGTTGTAATGTGCATATGAAGCATTAGTGCTGTGATAATGTAGGTATAGACAATGAAGAAAGTGATACAAATGAGGAGTGAGTACTCTTCTTCATTCTCTAGGAGATGAGAAAGATATCAACATCTCTGGCATTGATAAGCATATCATGTCCCTAGTTGCCAAGCATAGTTATTGAGTTACTGAGCAACTGAGGTTACTAAGTATAGCTTGGAGACCAAGCTAAAAAATATAATTTTTTAGCCAAAAAATTCCTTCTCAGAAAGAAAGGGAAATTTTATCTATTAAGAAAATACCTGACTTTATTTATAAATTTGTTTCTAAATATATCTTAGCCTTAATATCCTTCAGTTGCACTAGGCAAGCTACTTAAACAGTGAATGAAAAAAAATCAATACAAAAAGTTCTGCTACTGCAAAATTAGGTTATGAAGTGGGAAAAGAAGAAAGAAAAATGCTTGTTTTTGTATAATTTACCTATATGAATAGATATTTATTTATTTGTCCATCCATTATCCATGCAGCCTTCTCTGTCAATCTATATTGCTATTTTATATCTATTTTTTCTACATGCTTATTTTTATGGATATGTATAATGATAACTTTAGGTTAAGAAAATAGACATTATAGTAATATCCATGTAAATCCTCTTCATAGTGTATATATGTTTCATGGATTGTTAACATTACATTAGTGGATGCTATTAATTTTCACTACTTCTAGAAAACTCATAAGCAATAAAATTAAACAATTGCCTCTCAATAAATCTATAGGAGGGTTTTTCAATCTTGGCACTGTTGAGTTTGGATCTGAAGATTCTCTGTTGGGGGTGGACAAGGGCTGTCATGTGCATGTATGCTGTTTATTGGCATCCCAGATCTTCACCCACGAGATGCCAGCCTACCCCAGGTGAGACAACTATAGATGTCTCCATTCCTGTTCCTGTTGTTTAGTTGTTCAGTTGTGTCCAACTCTTTTGTGACCCCATGAACTGTAGCCCACCAGGCTTCTCTGTCCATGGGATTTTCCAGGCAAGAATACTGGAATAGGTTCCCATTTCCTTCTCCAGGAGATTTTCCCAGTGCAGGGATCAAACTCACATCTCTTGCATTGGCAGGCAGATTATTTACCACTGAGTTACCTGGGAGGCTCAGACATTGCCAGATGTCCCAAGGAGAATGAAACACATCTGACTGAGAACTACTGCTTGATACCTATGTTCTGGGCTGTTTAAACTTATACCATAAATATATATGAAGTCACAGCTGCTAACAATTAGTTTTAAGTTAAAAATAAAAACACAGAAGCATATATCAGATTTAACAGATATGCAGATGATAATATCATTTGAAATAATCTCAAATAAGAATATGTTAATTTAGCTTCAGAAAAGCAAATGTTCATATAATATTTGGGGAAAGTCACTTAACAAACTTGTTCTTTACCCTAGTTAACAATAGCACCATCTGTCAAATCTCTCAAGCTAAACAAACTGCCAATGATTTCCTGTTTGTTTTTTTTTTTCTTTAATTCCCATATCCAGTAGGTCACTAAAATACTTGTTTTCCCACCTCAGAAAAATGGCTGGAATCTCATCCCAGTTTACTTTCTATTCACTGCTACCATCATCTTTTGCTTGGCAAGAATTTTCATACTTTTCTTTCTCCACCAGTCTTTCATCAGCCTGCTCTACTTTTACATTGCAGCCAGGCTGAGAATTCTACAAAACAAATCAGAACTTAATTTCCCTGTATACAGTGCCATTAAATCCCCATTGCTTGAAAGATAAAAAATTTGAATTTCTACATTACTTTCTTTTCCAATTGGATCTCCTGTCTTCCTGGCCTCATTTTCAGTTTGGGACTTTGAGATTTGTGAACACACCGGATTCTCTCAAGGCACTTTGCCATAAGACATACTATTTTTCTTCCTAGATTGTACAAACATACCTTACTAATATATTCAGTTCTTGAGTCTGAAGATAGAGGATTTGATAACAAGAGATATCATGCAATTTGAAATTGATTCCCAAATTTCAGGTATCAAGTAGATAAAATATGGAGATATAGAGACACTTTTATTTGCTCCCTTGTGTTTCCCAAGTAATCACTTATTTTTATAACCTTTATGCTACAAATGAAACACAAATACTGAAAATGCCACAAAGCAAAAACTAGGGAGTTTATAAAGGCATACACTCTCATAAATATTAGTCTACATCAAGAAACAGTATTTTGCTAACCATCCCCAGAAACTCAGCCATGTGCCTCATCCTAGTCTCAAACCCATTTCTCTACAAAAGTAACCACCAGCCTTACTTATATAAAGTTACTTTCTTGTGATGTATGCATCGCAAGACAGTATTTTGGATTTTATAAAGTTGGTTTTTTTTCAAGATTTATAATAATGGAAGACTTTTTTTGTTGAGTTTTCCAGAATCACCGTTTTTGTTTGTTGTTTGGTTGGTTGCTTGTTTTTTCATGGTAGAGTTCAGCATGTTCTTCTGTCCTCTCTGAGTCCTCCACATTGGCAGCTGGATTCTGAGACTTCATCATATGCATATTTAATTCCTTTGGCAAAACCATAGGTGGTGATGGGTTCAGCCAGAGGTGCATAATGACTGTTGGTGAGAACTGTCAAAGTTTCGAGGTTTTTGCCTGCTTGCAAACTAACAGGTTAGCCTGGCACTTGTATTGGTGGAGGAGTTGAGACTCCATAGCAGAGCAGTCAGCATCACTTCATGATGACATTGTTTCCCCTCTCTCCTGGGGCAGTTCCCATGAGGGTGACAGGGAAGTGAACACAAAATGGATTTGTGTCACAATGGAACTCTGAGCTTAGGAAATGTCACTGTTCAAAAGAGGACTGCTAGCAAATTTGCCCTCTGCCCTGGAGGGGAAAACTATTCCAATCCTGTTTGCTACACACATCCTTGAAAAGTTAATCTGGAACAAAAGCTGACACAAGGCATGCAGAAGAACCATGGAGAATCACCTCCTACTAATTTCCTCCATCACTGTGATAACATTTGCAATGACCAATATCTAGACCAATGACCAGTCTAGGTGCTATATACCTAGAACCATTAAATATAAAAAATTCAGATTGACACTTCTCTAATTTTTAAAATAAATTTTGTTTTTAGGAGTTTTAGGTTTATAAAAAAGTTGTAAAGAAAGACTCGAGTTTCCATGTAGATCACACTCAGTTTCCTCTATTGTTAACATCTTACATAAGTATGCTGAATTTGTTACAATTAATAAATCAATATTAATACTCATTTAAACTTTTTTCTTCTTTATTAGTTGGAATAGTTTACAAATGTGTGCCTTTGATCTAGTATTCAGTTACTCAGTGTTATAACTCATATAGAAAAAGCAATGAATGCTTGATTATTTGCTTTTATGTACTATTATTTTAAGAAAATTAATTAGTTCTATATTACTTTCCAAAGGTAACTAATTCATTTTATTCAATATTATTTTGATTTCATAAATTTAAATGTATTCATTGAACTCAATCATTTGTTATTATTAATCATTTTTGAAATTCAGATTTCCCAATGAGTAGCCGAGTAGGGTCTCTTCCAATTGCTTCTTGAACCATTTTGACATGGCAATAGTGATTTGTGCTAATATCCTTTCTATCTGGTATAATTAGATGTTTCAAGTTATTTTATAAACTTTTTGCTTCACATTCAGAATATGAAATTTCTCCAATAAAATTTGAAAAGAACGTGTATTTCAAAGAGATTTTCAGGAAAGTGTATTTGAAAACCGGAAACTAGATCCTAGGTTCCTGTGTACTTAACCTCCAAACACAGCATAGCTTCTAATAAATTATAAATGCACTTTTTTGAATGAATGAAGCCAAAATAGACAAAACCTGTGGTAGCTAAAAAATACTTTGAAATCAATATACTTTGTACCTTGTAAGTAATATATGTGCTATCTTAGAGGACACTAGTTATTTCTTCACTGTAAAATTTCAGTAAAGGGAAAAAAAAAAAGGTGGGGAATATTTAAGAGTGGAGTTGTTTATTTGAGGCTGCTGAAAATACACATACACAGACATATAAAAAAGTGTATCTCTTGATTAGAAATTGTGTCAAAAGAAAAATGTAAATTCTTTCTCAGAAATGGAAGGGAGAAATTTGTGACAGAATATGAAATAACCCTATATAAAATAAAGAGATGATCAATGAATGAGGTTCTAAAATAACAATTTATGCATAAAGCAACAGATATATAAGAGTAAGCTTTCAAGTCATTATATATCTTTCTTGGTTAAACTTTTTTTTTCCCCTAAATGCCAGTCTAGTCATTAGACCAATATTGGAAGTGATGGAGGAAGTAACTACCATGAAAGTTAGACCATGTCTGTTCTGAGTACCACTGTGTCTCCAGCACCTAGAACAGTACTTCTTACATATTAGGTACATAATAGACAGCTGTTTAATGAGTAGTTGGACGGATGGTTGGATAGATGAATGGACAGATGCATGGATGCATCAATGCATGTATGGTTGAGGCTAAAATCAGAGACTTAAGAACTTTTTTGAGAAAAGAAAGTCAAATGCATATTTACTAAATGTCTGCTATGTGTCAAATCATTAGGTATAGATTTGTTTAGTTTCCAAACTAAATAAAAATAATGGACTTTAATGTTTTTTCTCAAAAAGTTGATTAAGAACACATATTTAGCCACGTATTATGATGTGGGCAATATAGCTAAGAAGTAACTCTCCAAATAACTTGCTTTTTCCATCTGGTAATGACACTGAGCCCTTTTACATTAGCACTGTTTTGTTATATTTATGTTGTGTATTAATGTATAGAGTCTCATTTGATTGTGCATATCCATTTGAAAAGAGCTCTAGTTTCTTGGCACCTTTGAAAATACTCTTTTTAAAAAAATATAAATTTATTTATTTTAATTGGAGGCTAAATACTCCTTAAAATTTTTAAGTTTATTTTTGTACATCTTAATATATTTTGAATCTAGAAATACCAGGATCTTGTTGTAGTTTCTTTTGAAATGTGTTCTGGCTTACTTTTTTTCATAAAGAAAACTTAGAGTATGGTATTTCTAAGTCAAAATTTAGCCCATATTGCAATGGTTGTTACTTTTCAAGGAGTAATTGACACCAATTTTCCAAAGTTATATCTGAAATGATTGGAATTTTAGAGCTCTGAAAAAGACAAATCTTTGTTTTTTATTTCTTCATTCACTTTTTTTGTCTATGTTACTTTGGGTATATTAGTTAACTTAAGTTTCTTCATCTCTGAAATAGAGATAATAGCACTTAATGAGTTGATGTGACTAGGACATGATATAAGACCTATAAAAATTTCACACACAGAAAACCCTAAATAAATATGAGTTAATATAGTTATTAGAAATAGTTAATATCCACTTAGAAAGTTTTGACTTGGATAAGGATGCTAAATATGAAAAGCATTTTAGTGCCTATTTTCAAGACCCTGATCTCAATTCATATTGTGTCTGTGTACAGATGGCTATAGGTACATAGTATTCTGTGTTTGTTTGAAGTGAACATTAAGAACATTGTAAGTAACATAAGACATTGTTGTCACCAGCAAAGATGACTCAAGAAAGTATTTATTCTTTATGAATTAATTAAGCCTTTTGTTTTCCATTTTTACAGGCAAATATTTACAAAGATATTAAAGTGTATCTTGGCAGGCTTGTCAAATTCAAGCTTGGTACTTTGGCTGTACTATTTCTGCAACTGCTCACCCTTTTCATTTAAAAATACCAACAGACCAGTCACAAAAGCAGTCACCTCTAACTTCTGAATCCTCAAAGGCCATTTCCCAGATGCTTTGTAGGAGGGGCAGCTGTTATTATAGTCATTTCATGAGGACACATATTCTTCCTTTACATTTTGAGAGTGGAAAATTCATATTTATAAAAGACCTCAAATGTGAAACTATATTGTAACTCAATTGTAGATTGAAATGGTGTCAAGTAATTATCTCATCTGAACTTTGGTAATACATAGTTATTCCTTTATAAATAGAGAAATTCCTCCCTTTTCCAGGGAATCTTCCCAATCCAGGGATCAAACCTGAGTCTCTCACATTGCAGGCGAATTCTTTGCAATTTGAGTCACCAGGGAGCTGTCAGTCATTTTATTATGGCCTCCCTAATGACCTCATTTTAATTTGATTAACTTTTTAGAGACCAAACTTCAAATAGAGTCACATTCTAATATACGGGGAGTTAAGATTTCAACATACAGCCTAAGGAGCCATCATTCAGACCATAACAGGCAATCTGACAAAAGTCTACAACTTTATGTACTGTGCAGCACCACTTTTAAATTATCAACTATAATATCAGATGTGTATTTCCTTGAGTGTTATTTGCTTGCAGTCCTAAACTACACAAAATATTTATAACTTTTTTATAACAACTAAAAGTAATATGTTGAAAACATTGATCATCTTTTGAAGATCTTCAGCTTTTAAGCATTTAGCAGAAATTTGTCCTGTATTTCAGAAGAAATTAAGACTAGACAAGTTGTACAAGGTCAATAACTAATGGAGACAAGAGTCAAATTAAACTGCAGCACTTAAATTAAAACACTGGGTTATATTGTCCTAACCAATTTGTTCTCTATGGAGAATCATATATATCACATGTAAATAAAAATAAATACTGCAATGCTTTGATTCATGTGTAGTCTCAGATGTATGAAAGTACTGACAATCAGTATTTTTAATTGAATTATATTTGATTTAATAATATTATATTAGTTTCAGGCTTGTGACATAATGGCAATATTTTTAGTACATTATGCTCCATTTAAATTTACTATAAAATGTGGGCTATATACTTGGTGCTGTATTCTTGTAACATTTATTTATACATAGTAGTTTGTGACTCTCAAACTCCTATTCCTATCTTTCCCCTCTTACTTCCCCACTCCCCTCTAGTTTATTTTCTAAGTCTGTGAGTCTGTTTCTGTTATCATATGTTAATGTGTTTTTTTATGTTTTAGATTCCATATATAAATTGTAATATATAGTATTTGTTTTATCTAACTTATTTTGCTTAGCATAACACCTTCTAGGTCCATCCATGTCTTTGCAAATACCAAATTTCATTCTTTTTTATGGCTGAGTAATATTCCTTTGTGTATATGTATGTATGTGTGTGTATATGTGTATGTGTGTGCAGATGTATATAAGTACACATATGTATACATACATGTGTGTACATATACCACACATTATCCATTTATCTGTTGATGGACACGAGACACTCTTCCATGTTTTGGTGACTATAACTCATACTTTCATGGACATTGGGGTGCATGTATCTTTTCAAAATAGTGTTTGTGTTTTCTTCAGATATATACCCAGGAGTGGAAATCCTTGATCATATGGTAGTTATATTTTTACTTTTTTGAGGATCCTCCTTAGTGTTTTCCATAGTGGTTCCTCAAATTGACACACCTTTCAGCAATGTACATGAGTTCCTTTTTCTTCACATCTTCACCAACATGTGTTATTGGTAGACTTTTTGATGATAGTCATTCTGACAAGTGTGAAATAATCTCTCATTGTGGTTTTGATTTGCATTTCTCTGTTGATTAGCAATGTTGAGCATCTCTTTATGTGCCTATTGGCCATCTTTATACCTTCTTTGGAAAAATGCCTATTCAGGTTTTCTACTGTATTTTTTAAATTGAGTTGTTTATTAGTTATTGAGCTATATGAGCTCTTTAATATTATGAATATTAAATTCTTATCAGTCATATAATTTGCAAATATTTTCTTCAATTAAGTAGGTTGTCTTTTTATTTAAGTTTTATTTTTATTTTCAAAGTCTTTTAAGTGTAGTTAGGTCCCATTTGTTCATTTTTGCTTTGGTTCACTTTGCCTTAGGCAACATACCCAAACAAATTATTGCTATGATTTATGTCAAAGATTTATATTTGCCTATAATTTCCTATAGGAACTTTATGGTTTTTGGTCCTATATTTGCCACCACCAGTTACTGAAGAAATTATCTTTTCTCCATTGTATGGTCTTGTCTCCTTTTGTGTAGTATGGAAATTCAGAATTCTTCCAGTACATGAGGACTTCCTCAGTGGCTCAGCTATAAGGAATTCACCTGTAATTCAGGAGATGCAGGAGATGTGAGTTTAATCCTTGGATTTGGAAGATCCCTTGAGGAAAAAATGTTTTTTCTGCTATTTTAGGGTGGAATGTTCTCTATATATCTATTAACTTTTTATGATAGAGTGTGTCATTAAGTCCAATGTTCCCTTATTGCTTTTTGGTCTGGATAATCTATCTATTGATGTAGGTCAGCCCTATTATTATTTCATTATAAATACTATAAAATCTCTATTCATGCCTTTATATTTTCTTTATTTAGGTTCTGTGTTGGGTGTATAAATATTTACAAGTGTTACACTTCTTGTTAGATTAAACCCTTATCATTATGTAATGTCCCTATTTGTCTCTTGTTAGAGTCTTTATTTTAAATTGTATTTTGTCTAATATAAATATTGTTATTCTGGCTCTCTTTTTGATTCCTTTTGCATGAGATATCTTTTATCTATATTTTCACTTTTACTCTGTGTGTATATATATATATATTTAGATCTGAAATGAGTTTTGTATAAGCTGCTCCTATATGAGCACTTCCTTTGTGGGGGTGGAATTGTTGGTTAGTCTATTTTCTTTTTTTCTCTTTTCCCTCCATTCAGCCACCTTATGTCTTTTGACTGGGGGCATTTAGTCTGTTCACATTTAACATAATTTTTGACAGGTATGCTTTTTGCCATTTGGTTGTTTTCTGATTGATTTTATACTTCTTCTCTGTTCCTTTATCCTTCTCTTATCCTATTTCCTTGCAGTTTGATGATTTTCTTTAGTGGTATATTTGCATTTTTTAAAAATTTATGTTTTGTGTATGTAGTGTAGGATTTTGGTTTTAGTTTGCTATGATGTTCATGTGCAATCCCTTCAAGAATTGAATCTTGGTTCCCCATAGTCCTCCTGCTCTTCCAGATGTAAGCTCTGCTGATTTTTAAAGTCAGTGTTATGGAGTTTTATCTTCCCAGTGCAAGCCCAGTCTAGAAAGCTTTATCTGGGGATCAGATCCCTTGCTTCTCAGGGGCAACCTTCATGGTTGTGATATATCACTACTTATGCATGGCCACTGGAGAAGGAAATGGCAGCCCACTCCAGTATTCTTGCCGGGAGAATCCTGTGAATGGAGGAGCCTGGTGGTCTGCTGTCCATAGGGTCGCACAGAGTTGGACGTGACTGAGGCGACTTAGCATGCGTGCATACATGCATGGCCACACCAAGAGTGAGAGTTCTGATCAGACCACGTCTGCCCAATCTACCTATCTCAATGTGTCCTTTTCTCTATATCCTTAGTTGTGGAAGACCTGTTCTGCTAGCCTTCAGGTAGTTTTGAGAGATAATTGTTGTGTATATAGTTGTAGTTTCAGTGGGTCCACAAAAGGGAGCAAACTCAGGATCTTCTCAGTCCACACCTTGGTCCAGAAACAATAAATTTCAATAGTTTTGCATATTTTAAATAATTATAAAAGAATATTAAAATGTCGGTTTGGAATAATTGTGTATGATATCTAATTAAATGTGAGTACATTAGAGATACTAGAGTAGAAGTTAAGAATTCAGAACTATTTTGGCTTGCTACAGAAAGTCTTAACAAAAAAAGTGTATTTCAAAGATGCTTATATTAAAGAAAAGTAACAAGGATTTGGTATATAATTTGAGTAGAAAAAAAAATCTAGAAAACAACATTTTATGGATTTAGCCAAGAATGTATTATTATTTTTAATGTGTGCAAAATTGTCCCTAACCCCTGATTAAATATTCAGAAATTGTGAGGTACTGCAATCACCTGAATTTTAAGGTAAATGAAAATGTAAGGAACTATTCACTATTCTCACTAAGTACCAAATTAGAGAAAATCAACTACAATTAAAGAATAAGGGGATGGTTTCAAATAAAAAAAGGAACAGTGGTTATAGGAAATGTGAAATGCAACAGAGATTTAGAAACAATAAAGATTGATTTTTCTGGAATCATCTGAAGGTAAATGGAAAGCCCAGTGAATCAGTACAATCTCTTCTAATTTTTGGTTGAATGGCAACCAAATCCTGGAAAGTGTATAACTGCAGTTTTCACATTTTTTTTCTTTCAGTATTATGTAAGAGAAAATGGTTATAAATTTATGTCCTTCAGAACAAACCATACATTTTCCCCTCTAGGTTTACTGCTAATATGGGATGAGAAGTTGGTCAAATTTCTTTCATTTTTCCATTTATTTTTATTTCCATCATCCAGTGGCATGGACATCAAATTGTTCCTTGGATTAGATGTGTTTTGAAGCATTTAAGGATTTATGATTGTCAGTAGTATTCACACGAACAAAGTCTCTGTGGAAGCATACACTGACAATGAAAATTAGTTTTAGTCAGCAGCAGCTAACACCACAAGGAGAGGGATATCTGTGGGTGAATATTGGTAGGCATTCAGTCTTCAGTTGACAAAATAGGCAGTTTCCTAAGACTAAACATAACTGAACCAGAACCAGAGCCTGAGTTTCCTCTTTTCTGATGCATTCTAATGATTTCTATTTACAGTTGTGGTCCTTGGACACAGTCATGATTGTGTTGTTCAAATAATGTGTTTTTTTAATTATCAGAAAATTAATTGAATCATTTTCAGTGAAACATAATACCTAAAAAAACTTTAAGCATTGAATTTTACTTTTTAATTCAACAGCCATCTGTTCAGTGTCAGGGTCTATACTAATGGCTATAGCATACACAGAAACAATATTCTGTAATTTAGGAATAAATCAGAAGTTGAAGAGGTAAGACATATATGTACATATATAAGATGTATATATATATATGTGTGTGTGTTCAGTTCAATTCAGTCACTCAGTCGTGTCCAACTCTTTGCAGCCCCATGAACCGCAGCACACCAGGCCTCCCTGTCCATCACCAACTCCCAGAGTTCACTCAGACTCACGCCCATCGAGTCCGTGATGCCATCCAGCCATCTCATCCTCTGTCGTCCCCTTCTCCTCCTGCCCCCAATCCCTCCCAGCATCAGATCTTTTCCAATGAGTCAACTCTTCACATGAGGTGGCCAGAGTACTGGAGTTTCAGCTTCAGCATCATTCCTTCCAAAGAAATCCCAGGGTTGATCTCCTTTAGAATGGACTGGTTGGACCACCTTGCAGTCCAAGGGACTCTCAAGAGTCTTCTCAAACACCACAGTTCAAAAGCATCAATTCTTCGTCGCTCAGCTTTCTTCACAGTCCAACTCTTGCATCCATACATGACCACTGGAAAAACCATAGGCTTGACTAGACGGACCTTTGTTGGCAAAGTAATGTCTCTACTTTTCAACATGCTATCTAGGTTGGTCATAACTTTTCTTCCAAGGAGTAAGCATCTTTTAATTTCATGGCTGCAATCACCATCTGCAATGGTGTATATATATATATATATATACATATATACACACACACACACACATATATAAATACTGGGGAAGTTGTTAGATAAGCCCATCTGTTTCAAAATAGTCTTTATTATTTAAATCGTTTTTAGAAAGTAGAAGGCCCATGCTGTTCACATTCTAGTGGCTGAAAGGAGAGGAACAATGGATAACTAACATGATTATTTGACCTTATCAGACATTGTGAGCTTAAATGGCACTTAGATATCTCTTGACTTTTTACCCACATTGCCTAGTGACTTGCCAATATTAACTTAAAACTATGTTACTGGCTGTTTTTCAGCATTAAGCAACCTTGCCATTACTAAGTCTCTTCTTATAATTTTATTTGCAATCAATATGCCTTATAGCTCATGTCATCAGCAGTGGAGTTTCCTACTGAGATGTTTCAAGATATTTGTTCATGGCAGGGTATTAAGAGTACCTACAAGAATATGACTATAAATTCCAGAACACAAACAGAAATAAAACAAAACAAACAAAAAGAAGCTAGGACAAATTCAAGCCATATTTGTGGCTTTTAAATATAACATTTTATATTCATCTCCTATAATTCTTTAAAAATTACTTGGTTCCATGAGACCCTCTGGATATAAAAGACTAGAGCAATAAATTTTTGACTGAGGGATTTTCTATAATCTTTCTTCTAATATTTACATAATTAGCTGGCTAGGGAGAAGGGATGTTTGGGATGAGCTGAATAGGATCTCTACCATCATTATTATCATAAAATTTGTCATGAATAAATTAGATATCACCTAGTCATGGGTGGCTTTGTTCAAAATGGTTTGAACATATGGTCTCTCAACATGAACATACCATGATACCCCAGTATTCCCATAGCAGAATAATTATTTGTTAAGCTAATGTTTAACTTACATGTGTTATTTTGCAAGACCAGAGTGTAATAAATAAGCAGCATGGATAATGAAAGAGATTCATTTTAGACACAAAAATCTCAATTAAATCCGTAAATCCCTCCAGTCCCAGAATCTGGTCAAAGGAGTAACTATTGTTTTTAACCTGACTTTTCATGAAGATAATAAAAATGTTTCTAAGAATAATTTAATGCACCCTCTGGAATAAGAAGTACATACATTTTACAGTGTAGTTAATTCAAAGATATACACATGCATACATACATTAAGTAATATGTGAATGCAAAGATGTTCTTAGTTATATCTTACTTTTCTCATGTGGCTAAAGGCACTTGGAGCAAGCTCTTCTATGATTAGTTGATCTTTATATGTTCACTGTTGTTCTTTGCTCATATCTATAACACTTTTAATACTAGAGCCTTCATTATTTGTAGGTTATTTGTAGCCTCTGCTAATGTGTGGCCAAAAAGCCCATGCCAAGTGGTACATCTTTCTCAGTTAATAGCTACAAAGGGTTTATCCCTCTAATAAACACTGCAGAATTTCTGCTGACATTGTGTCTTTGCTCATAAACCTCTTCTTTTTCCTGAATGTGCCTCACCTGTGTTTTCTCTAGTAATCCTGTCCCTGTGACCTTTTCTCTTATGATAAGCCAAAAGATTTTTATAGTTTTTATTAAAAAAGATGCACTTCCTAGGTGAAGTTAGAACTAATCATGAGTTTGTTAGGAAGAATGATGGATATTATAACACGTTTTAGCCAAAGAATGAATAATATTGATTATACCCTATATTCCAACTTTTATCATAGTGCCATCGTCATTGTAACCCAGAGTACTTGATAATTATTATATACAAGCTAAAAATAAATTGTTTTTATAATGAATGAAATAATTTTACTTTTGGATAAAATGATGTTAAAAAGAGTTTGTGATCTCTTTTTTAAGAATGCAAACAAATTGTTGACAGTGGTTGGAGGAAAACTCAAAGGGCTCTACAGCTATTCTATGTCAGACAGGTATAGTTTTAAAGCACACTGTAGCATGCAAACGATGCATGCCACTGCTGATCTTTCACCCCTCTTTTCCATTCATCTCTTCAGTCCTAAGTGCTCAGTGTCTCAGGAATTCCTATTGTGGCTCAGAGTGCCCGAGAGTGCCCGATTTGATGCCAGACATGAGTAGTTTCACGTGTCTCTTGCCACTTTGTTGCCACCTTCGCTCTGTTAGCATTATACTTGTCATGGTGATCGGTGGTAGTGTGTTTATCCTTTGGGCCTGGAATAAGAATATAAATGAAGACTTACATATTGTGTGGCTTATTATTTACTTATAAATCAAGCAACTATTATTCAATAAAATAAGTTCTATCTCCCACTTTGACAGATATATCTTTATAACAACCTGGAAAGCCAAGTGAAATGTTAGAATTTTGGGGACTCCTCAGGATTATGGTCATATATAGAGAGATGGCCTTCAGCTTGTAGCCCTTACATCACCTAGTTCTATCCATATTCTGAGAGGCCTTGCACAGAAGTGAATGGACACTCTGGCCCACACGTCCAGGATCTATACACTCCCCCTTAAAGATCTGGCCCTGGACCACCCCATCCTTCCTTGGTGTACTCACACTGGTGGCAAAGTCTGTTGTCTGGTGGACAGAACACAACTGGGAAAGATGATATCACTGACCCTAAATAAATATTTGGTGTGGAGTGGGGTTTTGAGGAATGAAATTCTGGGTTCACAGAGGTTTGCAGCATGATCTATCTAGAAGAGAGGATTGCAGGCTACAGATAGGTATCTTCTGACTCCTCAGACTACCTAGTGGTGAAGGTATGGCCAGTGAAAAGACACAGTGTTTTAAAAACATTTGTTGGTCTCTTACTGAATAATAGTACTGATCTTGTTACATGGGACACAGGAGTGAGCAAATTAAATGGTTGTCCTTGTAGTGCTTATATTCTGGGAAAAGGTGAGAAAGACTATAAATATTAAATGTGGTATATGTATAAAGTATACAGTATGTTAGGGAGTGAAAAGGATTGTAGAAACAATAAAGATGAAAGTGAGTAAAAGTGGGAGGGTCACCATATTAAATAGGTCAATCAGAGGTGATCTCAGCTGAGAAAGTGAAACTTGAGCAGAAACCTGACAGCAGTGAGAAAATCAGCAAAGAAGATATCAAGGAGAGAAACTCAGGCTCTTAAAATTGCTCTGATCACCTTGAGGTAGGACCATGCTCAGCATACTGAAAGAACAACAAAAAGACCAACAAAACTGGAAAGAGTGAGCAAGGTGTTAGAGTTAAAAAGAGAAGTCAGAAAAAGAATGATGAATAGAGCATATAATACAGAGTTGTCCATTAGCAATGCAATGAGAGCCATAAAAATGTAATTTTTAATTTCCTTGTAGCCACAATATAAAGGTACAAAGAAACAGGTAAATTCAGCTTTAATAATGCAGCTAATATAAATCAATTTATCTAAAATGTTTTCATTTCAACATGTAATCTTTGAAATTCATAATATGTTTTACACTGACAGCATATCTCATTTCATACTAACCATATTTCAGTTGTTCAGTGGACATCTATGACTAGTGGTTTCTCTACTGGACAACACAAATATAGGTTTTGACTCATTATTTACAGAATTTTATTACTCTGAGTGACTTGGGAGACATTTCAGTTTTAAGAAGTGTCATGACTCGATTTATGTTTTTAAAATATCAGGGCTAGGCTTTACTGAGAATATACCAGAAGGCACCAAGGGCAGAAACTATTATAGTGATCTTGATAATGAATGATGGTGGCTCAGAGAATACCAGAAGATGTCATACATGCTTGGATCCTTAATCCTTTTAAAGATAAATGGGAATGGGAATTCAAGAGTGTCCCCAAGACTTTGGCCTGAATAATAGGAAGGATGAATTGACGTCAGCTAAGGTGACAAAGGCTGTTGGTAGGATGTGGAAGGTAGACAGGCGTTAAGCTTTGTGTATGTGTATCTGAGAAGTCTGTGAGGCATCCAGGTGAAGATGCAGGGTAGGCAGTTGGCTATGAATCTGGAGTTTAGGAGTTTAGAGGTAATAATATTTTGGAGATCATCAACCTTAAAATTGGTTAAGACAAGGGGGGTAAGAGTAGACAGAGAAAAACAGAGGACCAAAGACTGAGCATGGGACATCTGACATAAAGAGATCTAAAAATAGTCTGAAATTGGCATTAAATAATATCAAATTTGTTCACACTTTTGCATTATATATTTTTTTAAAATTTAAGACATATTTATTATTGTTCTTATATGCATTGGAGGCTTCCCTTGTGTCTCAGTGGGTAAAGAATCTGCCTGCAATGTGAGACGTGGGTTTGATCTCTGGGGTGGGAAGATCTCCTGGAGAAGAGAACGGCTACCTACTCCAGTATTCTGGCCTGGAGAATTCCATGGACTGTATAGTCCATGAGGTTGCAAAGAGTTGGACATGACTTATTTATATGCATTTTATCAAAAACTATAGCTTTAGATGAAGCCTAAAGTCTTTTTGTGATTCTTTTTTACTTTAAAATATCTCAAAAACCTTCAAATAATTAACTTACAGACAACTACATTTAAAGAGCATATAGTCAAAATAAAAATTGTGTTAATAATTAAATTAGAAACCATAATTAGTATCTAATGCAAATTATGTGCATCTAAGGCATATACACACAATATGAATTATATATAGTCAGAAATATATTGATATAAGGCAATTGTTCTTTGATTTCTATAAAAATTAAACAACAATATAGCAGTTTGAAATCTGTCCCACAGTCTACAAATTAATGCAACTTTATTTTGTGATAACTTTTACCAGTTTATTTTTTAAATATAAAGATTGATAGTTACATTTTCTTCCCTAATTTTGGTCTGTCAGAGAATGAGATCTTTATTCTTTTAATTATATTCAGATCTCAGACATGAAGAGTGCTTCATACAATAAAATTCAGGAAATTATTACAGTAATAAAATACAGTAAATTATTTTTACTGTAAGCACATTCTTGACTTTAAAATACAACCCACTCTTTAAATGAGATCCTAACCCTTGTGATCTTGTCTGTCAAGGCAACTATTTATAATGTGGTATGGAAATTAGTATATTCAATTAAAAGCTGAAAATTAGAATTAAATAACTCAATTTTATCTAAATGACTACGTAAACATACTGACAGTTTTAAATTGTTTGACACAGGTCATCCTTTGTGTCTTTTCAGTCTATACGAGAAGTCACAGGCTACGTGTTGGTGGCTCTTAATCAGTTTCGCTACCTGCCTCTGGAGAACTTACGCATTATCCGTGGGACAAAGCTTTATGAGGATCGATATGCCTTGGCAATATTTTTAAACTACAGAAAAGATGGAAACTTTGGACTTCAAGAACTTGGACTGAAGAACTTGACTGGTAAGGAAAATACACAAAACAGGAAATATCCTTGTATTATCAATATAATGTGATAGACACACACAAATGTGCACATGATTTCTGCAGCATGTATTACATTGAGGAACTTTATAAAGCATTGAAATACATGTTAATACTACTTATTTATTTTGTGAGAAATGATGCCCTACATTGCCCCAGTTTTATGTACAGATATTGTAAATGGAATCTGAAGGATAGCATGTGACTATATCTCATCTGAACAGAAGTACACGCTAAGGAAATGCTCAGTGACTGAAAACAGATATGAAGCAGGTTTAAGAATGCTCTGTTCAGTAGTCTCAGGTGAATAGTGGACCATATCGTCAAATCTCTGCAATAACATCCTAACTCTGACTTTCGTTAAAGCTCAGTAAATACACAAACCGTTATATCTTGTTCCATTAATCTAGCTTTTTGTACAATCTCTTATTTTTGGAAAACATATCTAATGTATTAATACAGCTTTGATTTCTCTTACTGAGCAACTCACTAAGTGCTATAAGTAATTCTTCCTCAGAAAGCTTTCATCATCAGTGATTTTTTCCCCCTAAGATTGGAATTAGGTATCATCTTGCTACAAATAATTTTGTACAGTACTCTGTGTTATAAGCTGGCTTTTGCAATTCCAGTGATGTCTTTTCAGTTCATGTAGTTCAGAGTTCATAAAGGCTATGGTGGAGGCTACTGGTACAAGAATTTTAATCATGAATTTTACTATATGTGCCTGCAACCAAAAATGTGCTAATTAGTAATTATATTAGAGTGGGAGAAAGGAGTTTGAACTATTAATTTAACCTGAATTAATAAATTGCAAAATTAATGTATTTTTTGTGTGTCTTTGAGTCCACACAGTGGCCATGTTTCTTGATAGTGGAATTTGAAATATTTTAGAAGTATTGTCTTAAAATATTAAGAAACAAATAAGATTAATATTGTCAGGTTATTAAAATTATATATTTCTATATTTACAGAGGACATAAAATATATAATTTTAAGTTAGAAGTAGCTTCATAGTTATCCAGACGTGAACTAAAATTGGAATATCTTGGATGAAGAAAGGCATGATGATTATGTTATTTATTTTGGACATGATTGCTATAGACTTCATGACATAATGGTAAATGGAAATTGTTCAGAATTTATATCCTTCATCAACATTTTTACCTTTTTTTTTGTTTGTTTAAAAATACTTTCCTTACTGAAGAGCAGGGTATTTGACTTTATAAAGCATTTACTTGCATGGAAATAATGATAGGAGGAAGAATTTTGGAAATAGAGAAAAATTGAACAATTGAAATTAGGAATCCAAAAATAACATGATCCAATTAAAACTTGCCAGAAAAGCATTGTGTCTTCTTGCTTTTCCTCTGATTATATTAAAGAAAAAATTGAATAAATTTATTTTCAAAATCTTTTAACATATGACTGTTATTATTCCACATATATGCTATTTGAAGAATCTTCTCACAAAGAAAATTAGTCTTTAAAGAGTTATTCATTTCCACATTTAATTAACCTCAATACTATTAAAGTATAAAAAAGGAATTATTTAGTCACAATTTTGCAACATTTGAGTATATCTTTTCTGTTAGTGAGCTTCCACCATGTCTTGTTATTTTGACAGTTGTCTTACTTATGATTGACTAGTTTCATATCCAAATATAGCATTATTATCTTAAAAATATTATTCCCTAAATTGCCAGAAAACCTTATATTTTCCTGTGTAGCACTAAAGACAGAAAATTAATAAATGAGTGAGATAATTATTTGAATGTTTAGAAAAGATAAGTATTTATTCAGTGGTTATTATTAATTTCTTATTTGAATATGAATTAATGAAAAGTGCAGTAAAATAAATGGTGGAAAATTTAGATATTTTGGAAATTTTCCAGATATTTATATATATATATATATATATATAATATGAATGATGACTACATTCCAACACTATTCCATGAGACAGTCTAGAATTATTGATCATATTTTAGGTAATAAGATCAATAGTGTTACTCTTATTTTGAAAATCAGAAGTTTTACAGTAAGTACCACCATGTTTGTGTATAAGAATATACGAGGAAGGACAGGAGACTTGTAACTGTTTAACTCTTCATCAGAAAGGAATTGGGATAAAATTTGCTCTACAGTAATATCTTAGAGAATTTAGTCTTCTAAGTAACTTGATCCAAGTAGTAAGCAAACATTGCAGTTCACTTTAGGTAAGATTGTTTTGTGTTTTGGAAAGAGCTTTCTTTTCTTGTTGATATGTTATACAAAAAAATAAAGATATATAATGTTATATTAAGGGTGGAACTACTGGGGCTAGCCCTTATTTTAGACTCAGGGTTCACATAATGTGAAGGGAAACAGAAAACCTGCTAAGCAGTCCCATACCTCATTGCCTAACTGCAGTAGTGAGTTAAACTTTTAACCCAGTTCTTAAGGGGCCTGCAGTATCAGCATCACCTGGGTACTTGTTCTATAAATTCAGATTCTTGGGCTTCACCTGAGACCTAATGGATGGTAAATTCTGGGGCTGGAGCTCCAGAATTTGTATACATATTAAGACCAATATGTATATTAAGGACCCCTCCAGTATTTCGGGCTTCCCTGGTGGCTCAGACGGTAAAGCGTCTGCCTGCAATGCGGGACACCCGGGTTCGATTCCTGGGTCAGGAAGATACCCTGGAGAAGGAAATGGCAATCCACTCCAGCATTCTTGCCTGGAAAATCCCATGGACGGAGGAGCCTGATAGGCTACAGTCCATGGGGTCGCAAAGAGTCGGACACAACTGTGCGACTTCATTTTCACTTCCAATATTTCTGATAACTATTAAAGTTTGAGAAACAATGTTCTAATTAATTAAAGATACTAAGAAATGGTAGCAAAATATCTGCTTAGCCTCTTCACCCTTACTGGATTCAAATACTTTTCATTCATTTATTATCTCCTGGAGAGAACAGAAGGAAAAGTACAGATATGTTTATGATTGAATGACAAGAAATATACTCTCAATTGATATAGGAATGAAAAGAACAGATTAGGAGCCTGGATGGAAGTCAGACTCAGTCGTGTCTGACTCTTTGCGACCCCATAGACTATACAGTCCATGGAATTCTCCAGGCCAGAATACTGGAGTGGGTAGCCTTTCCCTTCTCCAAGAGATCTTCCCAACCCAGGGGTCAAACCAAAGTCTCCCGCATTGCAGGCAGATTCTTTAGCAGCTGAGCCACAAAGAAAGCCTTGGATGGAAACGTTTGTATATAAGATTGCAGGGACAAGCAAGATGCTGGGAATAAACTTTCTTCCATATTACCATTTTGTCTAATATCAATTTTATATAATGGTAAACCATTACAAGGACAATAATATTTTATCATGAATTTTCCTTTTAAGCAAGATTTTCTTTTTGAGCACTTTCAACAAAATAAATAACAAGTACTATTGTTATAGCAAATAATTTTGAGATTGAGATTTCAAGGCTTTTTGATATATTCATATTTTGTGTTTCTCCTGAAATCTTTTTTGCTGTATTTACTTTAGAATAATATTTAGAATGATATGCCTTTATAATAGTATGTATGCACGTGCAAACTCTATCTTTGTGTGAAAAGGATATTTGGTTAACATGAGGACTGTCATATGTTAGAGTTAATAGTTGGATACCACTTACACATATATAAATTAACTCCTCACCTTATGCATTTTTATTAATTTAGCTTTATGCTCACCAGAAGCTATTCCTTGGATGATAAACATTACTACAGATCTCACTTAGCTACTTTTGTTGTGGTTGTGACCAAAGACAAGATCCTTACTTAAACATGTTTTCTGGCTAAGCAGAAAGACTCATCTTCCTCCTGCCACTCACATTTCCCTGGTCCATTATGAATGAGGTGGGGAAGTGCGAAGGGTCAGGCCCCTAGACTAAGCATATGACACCCAATCCAAAATGGAGTAAGGAACTTGTCTTGGCAAGCTCTCAGTGCCCTGTTACACTGATCGTCCTTTTCTGGTCAAGAGAGAGCACGCACTGCCATCAGTGTTTCCCATCAGACATATATTCACCTCCAGGTCACTGGGAATGACATGGCTGCGTTACAGGACAGATACAATGACATGGCTGCGATACAGGGAGAATGTTTTATTATTTCCTCAGTTAAGGTCACTTGCATGTGGCTGTGGTTCTTCTTAATCATTCTCAGTGATGATATTCTGATGATTTTACCAGCTCCTTCGTAAACAAACATTCATACTTGAAATTCAAATTAATGATTAATATATTTAAAACCTTAAGTTGATGAGCTCCTACTTATTTAGTCACCTGTCTGGCCAAAATATAAAAGTTATTTTATTGCATGGGACATAAAAACCACTCTTATTTTGCTCCTTTATAATTTACAAAATTACCTTGTCTGTTAGTAATGGTGGAAAATAGGATACAATTTAATCTGTATTTTATATTGTAGATATGAAGGAATCTTTGAGAAATACCTAAGGGTATTTCTGTTCTAGTATCTATATCCTTTTTTATAATAATGATAACCTAGGTACAAATTTAAGATGTGCATTTGTTTTTTTACACAAAATTTCAAATTGAATATTCAAATTTTCACTTTATGAATTAGAGAATATATGTTTTGAGTAGGTGAAAGTGGGATGATAAAAATACAAAATTTCTGTTTTCCAAGTGTTACCCAAATATGCTACATATTTTTAGACTTATCAGTTCAGTTCAGTTCAGTTCAGTTGCTCAGTCGTGTCCAACTCTTTGCAACCCCTTGGACTGCAACACGCCAGGCCTTCCTGTCCATCACCAACTCCTGGAGTTTACTCAAACTCATGTCCATTGAATCAGTGATGCCATCCAACCATCTCATCCTCTGTTGTCCCCTTCTCTCGCCTTCAATCTTTCCCAGCATTAGGGTCTTATCAAAGGAGTCAGTTCTTCTCATCAGGTGGCCAAAGTATTGGAGTTTCAGCTTCTGCATCCATCCTTCCAATGACTATTCAGGACTGATCTCCTTTAGGATGGACTGGTTGGACCTCCTTGCAGTCCAAGGGACCCTCAAGCGTCTTCTCGAACACTAGGGTTCAAAGCGTCGATTCTTCGGTGCTCAGCTTAGACTTATAGATTCATATATTACTGACTGTAATATATATGTCTGTTTATGTTGGTTAACTGTGTACTGAGTCATCTTAATTATTTGAGATGTGGATAAAATAAAAAAAAATAAAATGCTTGTTATTTTGAGGCACCCACAATAATAATGTAAAGGATATATTAAATTTACTGAATTCTCCTAGACTAAAAATAAAATAAAATGGTTAGCCTAGGAAATACAACGTCTGAATTGATGAAATGTCTGAGAAGTACATCTGAATGTCTGCCTTCGAGTATGTAATGGCTACGAATTAAAGTAGTACATGAAAGAACTGCAGCACTTTCTAACGTTTAAATTTCCTAACCCAGTTTGGCGTTATTCAGTAATTCTCAAATAAATAATTTTGAGATGGACAGGCCACCTGTAACTGACTCAGTGTATATCAGAAAGCATAGATGTGGAACCAGAAAAATCGGTTTAAATGTCATATCATCACTTACCGTGTCTCACTGAGACTCAGAATCTTCATCTTTAAACCCAAGGAAAATTCTACCTCACAGCACTAGTTATAGGCATTAGTGAAATAATAAAGCAGGGAACTTGTCAACCACAGCACCTTCCATGTAGAGAGTACTTAGGAAACCTCAGTGCTCTTTCTCTGTATTGTTTTGTTTTTAGCTGTCTTTTGTGTCAACGCACGGACAAAACAATTGTACCTGTTTCTGCATATTCAGATAGATGCCTATTGCTTCACTGCGGCTTTGAGAAGTGATTTGTTTAGACAAAAGGATGCTCCAAATTTCAGCCTCTCTACCTGATTCTGCTTTGAAACTACTTTAAGTATAAGATCTCTTTCTCGGCAGTGAGAGGCCTGAGGCTTTTCTTTGACTAATTTCAGTCTGATTACTGCTTTGGGTGCTTCACAGCTCTTCTTTCCTGTCTTTCAGTGTCTCATGCCAAGCACCTGTTGCCCTAGCCCTTCATTTCAAATTCCCATCATCATGTTTCACTCTTCATTGCCCCTGACATTTGTCTTGACCTAGACAAGAGACATATTCATTCTAAGTTCTTTTACTGACAGTAGAGTCACTAAGCATTCTTCAGCAGCTCTGTGAAAGGTCTTAGTAATGTTTGAGTGGGTTCAACCAGCCTATTTCAGGGATTGCTGTTAAATACGGTGTTTGACAAAAGTACTACCAATATTTACATAAGAAGCAGCACTCAGCATATTGTGATATCTACAGGAACAAAATGATCCCAAGAATATTCCTAGCTTAAGGTAAATTACTTGGAAAATGATCTGATCAAAACTAACCTACAGTGAAAATCCTGTGAGTCAGATGGAATCAGTGAAGAGTGGCATATTCTTATGAAGGTGTCAATTTTTAGATCAGGTCCACAATTTCTAAAATTGATACTCTAGCCAATGTTTTCTAAAGAAGATTGTTTGCTTGTCATGTCAAACAGTGTGCATTAACTAGAAAAATGAGAACTACAACAATGCATTTATGTGTATAAGTAAGACAGAAGCACAATTGAAAGGAAATGTTATAATTATGGGATCAGGTAGAGTGACTGGCTCAGCAAATTTCTAGGACTCAGCTTTAGAGAACTGATAAGCAAATTTATGGAACCATATGAAGGTAAAAAGGGAATTTCTTCTGCTGTATCACTGATCAGAAGAGATCATTACTGGAAAAATGAAACATGGGAAGGGAAACATTCTCCAGGGAATAAGGTCATTTTTTTTTTTTTTTTCTTCACTAGCCATCATGTTTTCTGTCACAAGTACTAAGATAATCTACTCAGTCCATAAGAAGCAACACCCTTGGTTTATTTCCCATTCAGGGTTCCTGAAAATTCCCATTCTATGAACTGCATTCTTTTCCATCTCTATAGCATCCTTAGGAAAAACTGAGGAAATTTAGCCTAATGGGACTCTTTCAGGAAATTCCCTACTTGAGACTTTAAACCTGGCATTATTCTTTCTTGTCCCTAACATATACCAAGATCTGTATGTTCCCTTCCCTAAGAGAAAGTATATATATATTCTAAGAACATATGTAAGGTCAACAAACTCCCATATTAAAGCCCATTTATGAAGAAAGCATGCTTGTTTGCTTATGACATTTAGAAAATGGAGGAAATTCTTTGCTCCTCAGGGTCTGAAATGCAGTGAGAGAAATTGATTTGTTATCACCATAAGTCCATGATTTGACTCTGAGGAAAGAAGTAAGAATATCAGAGTATCTACCTCCTCTTCTTCGCATTTGCTTTGCTGGGCCTGCAAATTGTTGCTATTGTTTTTAGTCACTAAGTCGTGTCCAACTTTTTGTGACTGTAGCCTGCCAGGCTTCTCTGTCCAGGGGATTTCCCAGGCAAGAATACTGGAGTGGGTTGCCATGCCCTCCTCCAGGGGATCTTTCTGACTCACGGGTGCAACCTGTGTCTCCTGCATTGGCAGGTGAATTCTTTACCATTGAGCTGCCTGGGAAGCCCAGCCCTGCAGATACTCAGCTGAAAAGAGCTGGTAAATTCTCTGCATCATTCCCAGTTACCAAACAAGTTGGGGCCAGAATCATTAGATTATGGCACATTCTGATTTGCTGGAATCAAATTGGAACTCATGAAACAGTGTGAGTAATATTTGGGGAGAACCTAAAACTGTATTTAACGAGAATAAAGACTATGTGAGATATTTGACAAGTTTACTCAGAATAGGCAGCCCCATTCTTGTCAGATGCTAAGACTCTGGGTCAGAGGTAAGAAAAGAGGCTCCATGTTGTTGCCTTTCCATGTTTACCATAGGCATGATAATTTTAATATCCCACATTGTCATGGAGTTTCAAACTTTACAAAATGCTTTCAAGCTTCTCTTTCTTTGTTTCACAAACAGCTTGTTAGTGTTGACCTGGAAAGAGTCTTTATTGTCCCTTTACATCTAAGGAAACGAAGCTTGAAGTTTTGTAGTTAATAGTTGTTCAGTCCCTCAGTTGTGTCTGACTCTTTGCGACGCCATGGATTGTAGCATGCTAGACTTCCATGTCCTTCACCATCTCCCAGAGCTTGCTTACATTCATCTCCATTGAGTCGGTGATGCCCTCCAACCATCTCGTTTTCTGCCATCCTCTTCTTCTGTCTTCAAACTTTCTCAGCATCAGGGTGTTTTCTAATGAGTCAGCTCTTTGCATCAGGTGGCCAAAGTACTGGAACTTTAGCATCAGTCATTCTAATGAATATTCAGGATTGATTTCCTTTAGGATTGACTGATTTGATCTCATTTAGGATTCACTGGTTTGTGGTTAATAAGGGCACCTTATTCTAGAATCTAGATTTGTTTTTCATTTCTTCATATTATGCCATTCCTAAGAAATAGGACAATTTCTCCAGGTGAGGCCACAGTCAGCAAGATATTAAAATGGCTATAAACGAGAAAAATTCAAACTTTAAACAGAAGACATTAAGGTTGTATTTTAGTAAGACCTTCTTGATTTTAATTGTTACATAATACTTAAATACATCAGGTATGTATGAATGGGAAATGGTGAGTTCACAATAAAATACAAGCAAACACATAAAATGACAATCTTATAAACACTGAGTTTAATTTAAAAGTCTCATTATTAATTAATAAGTATCATGATGATACACAAAGTATCATAATTAATAACTATTAAAAGTTTATTTATTAATTAATTTTATAGCTATTGCTATTGACTGAAGCTTTTTAAAAATAGGAGTTACTATTCTCTTAACCATGATTCAGATGTTTATTAATAGACCCCATTTTACCAGTGAAAGTTCAGGATTCTTTTGGAAAGTGATGTCAGTTCAAATATTTATTAGCTTTGTTTTCTTCCACTTGTATATTCAAGACATTGTGCTGAGATATGAGCTCATCCAAATTATCTCTACATCCCTGTCTTCTCTCAGTAAATATTATAGTTCTGACAAATATTTACCCACCAACTGCAATGTGAAAACATTGGGAATGTATTTTCCCCAGTTATTTATATATTAACTTTTGGTCAAGCATCTATGGGATCAAGTGCCCTCATTTTAATCTGTTTTACCTTCTAAAGAAGAGCTGTCCAATAGAACTTCCTATGATGATAGAAACATTCCGTCTCTGCTCCATAAATTGAGTGGTCAGTAGCCAAATGTGGCTACTGAGAACCTGAAAGGTGGCTAGTGTGATGAAGGGAATTGATTTTCAACTTTATTTAATATAATTTATTTGAATTTAAATAGCCACATGTGGTTAGTGGCAATCAGGCAGTAAAGTCTTAAAAGGACGGCATATTTTCTGAACCCAAGCAGGAGGCAGTGAAATTTACAAGCACGGAGAAAGAATTAGAGCACAGGCTCTAAATCCGGATGCCCTCCATTCAAATCCTTTTTAGATGAAAGTTATTCAATGTTTTAAGCCTTAATTTCCTCTTCAAATGAGTGTGATGAGCATGTAGTTTGAAAGACAGTTGTGAAAGTTGAATTGTAATTTACATATAGCATTAAGTGGGCTTCCCAGGTGGCACAGTGGCAAAAAATCCATCTGCCAATGCAGAAGAGGCAAGACATACTCATTTGATCCCTGGGTTGGGAGAATTCCCTGGAGTAGGAAATGGCAACCCACTCCAGTATCCTTGCCTGGAAAATTCCATGGACTGAGGAACCTGGCAGGCAACAGCCCATGGGATCCAAAGAATCAGACACAACTGAACTCATACACACATATATGGCATTAAGTGCAGTTCCTGAAATAAATATTACTCATTATTATAATATTTGAGAGGAAGAATGCTTTTGGTAAGAATAATAGAAACAGCCAACTTTTACAGTCGTTGAAAGCATGTTTGACTTACGTGATCAAATTGTATAGTATAAAAGCTCTCATTTATGATTTAGCACATGACCATATTATATTTGAGCAAGCTGAGTTCTGGATGCCATGCTTTACTTTTTAATATGCTTTCAGCTGCTAGGTATTAGGACTTAGGATTTCAATTTGTCAGAAATCTGACTTTTTAAAAATGAGATTTTTACTCTGCCCCTCACAGCAGAGACTAAAATCACTTAGTTATAAGTAGGTCCCTAAATCTCTGTCTTAAATAACTTAATTGAAAAAGCTAAGGACTAGGAGATTATAATGGTTTTTATAGTACAGAAATTATATTGAAAAGTCTGATGAGAATTATTTATGGCATAGACAATAACTTATGTTTAGAATTGTCCAGTTTATGTTGAAAGTTTTTCATTACATAATATTTATTTAATAGCAAATTAGTAACAAAAGAAACTCTTACTATAGGATGCTTTGTCAAATAGGTAACTACCATATTTCACCAAATCTTCAGTTCAGTTCAGTTCAGTTCCTTCGCTCAGTCATGTCCGACTCTTTGCGACCCCATGAATCGCAGCATGCCAGGCCTCCCTGTCCATCACCAACTCCCAGAGTTCATTCAGACTCACGTTCATCGAGTCAGTGATGCCATCCAGCTGTCTCATCGTCTGTCGTCCCCTTCTCCTCCTGCCCCCAATCCCTCCCAGCATCAGAGTCTTTTCCAATGAGTCAACTCTTCGCATGAGGTGCCCAAAGTACTGGAGCTTCAGCTTTAGCATCATTCCTTCCAAAGAAATCCCAGGGCTGATCTCCTTCAGAATGGACTGGTTGGATCTCCTTGCAGTCCAAGGGACTCTCAAGAGTCTTCCCCAACACCACAGTTCAAAAGCATCAATTCTTCAGTGCTCAGCCTTCTTCACAGTCCAACTCTCACATCCATACATGACCACTGGGAAAACCATAGCCTCAAATCTTAGTCATCATCAATTGTAAAAACAAGTTTTAGATCACTATTTGCAGGCCACACTGAAAAAAAAAAAAAAAAAGAAAGTATAAGTGTAAAAGATGGTATGGAAAATCAAGTCTTAACAATATTAAATATGAAATATGTATGCATTTTAGTCAACAGAATAAAATGATAAACTAGTTATATGAAAACAAAATAGAGATGCAACAAACATTATTTTCATGAATCATAGCAAAATTGCTGCTCTTGTAATTATTAAACTGTTTAATGTGGAAGCATCTGAAACAAGTTGCAATAGAAATAGCCAATATTTCATAAAAATGTGAGTGGTATTTTCCATTTATTTATATCTATCAGAAGATAGAGAAATGTGAATTTGCATTGCTCAACACCTTTTGATGTAATAAACAATACCTTTGAAAAAGGTAAAAAAAAAAAAAAAAGAAAACATTTTTCTAGGAATTTTCCTTAAACTTTCCTCTTTTGGCAATATATATAAGGTTATTATAGGATATCAGAGAAAAAAATAAAAAGGAGTGTTTTCACTTGTATCTTTTTTTCCAGCCTACCTGGAGGTTCAGTACAATGCTTTTATCTGTTATTCTAGATCTCATAGTATGTTACCCTCCTCCCACCCTTAATACTTTATGACCCTTCTGTAAAATCTACTTTATACTTCCTAGCTGTAATTCTACTGTAAGCTAAGTCAAATTGTGTTAGTTATTAAATCATAATAACCACAACAATTTTAAGGAATACCTGCAGGGAAAAAATGAAGAAAAAATGATAATCCATAAACTTTTTCTTCCTTTGAGGACTATTCAATTCACTCAATTTCAATAGCACTGTGACGCAAATTAGAGGTTTGATTTTTGGTATCAGTAATGTGGGGAAAAGCTGGTATTGAAAAGAACATTTTGTATTTTCAATCTACTATGAAAGGGACTTCAAATTTGATATTTAAATGACATTTAATGAGTATATTGTGATAACTACTGACAAAGTAAAGCATGATTTCAATTTTAATATTTTCCAAATTATCTAAACACTCTGCTTTAACATTTGGTGAGGTGGTTCTACATTATGTAGAATTAAACATCTGTTGATGTCTCATCAAGTACTTACTATTATGAATTTTCTAGCTTTAAAACTATAAAGCTTTAAATTCTTTTTAAAAACTGTAAAAAAGAATTTTACTAAAATTCTTTTAGTCTTTATATCTTTGTTGCTGCTCTTTTTAGCATAATAAGTCTAGGAAACAAAATATCTATATAGTATAACAGAACCCAGGATATATATACTACTATTATTATTAAAAATTATAATAACATTCATAAATAATATGTATTGCTGTCTGTAAGTTACTGGTTTATAAACATTGTCTCTCTTCATCCTTATAACAACCCCAATTAGTAGGTTACTGTGATTATTTCCACTTTGAAGATGAAGAAACTGCAGTTTTCAAATTAAGCAATAAGACATAAAGGCCTGTTGCTTAATCTATGAGGTTCAGATTTGAAGCCAGTCATTATAATTCCAGATTTTCCTTTATCATCATGCTACAGAGCTTCTGAGAAGGAAGGAGGTCACATGACACTGAACTATTATCATCTTCTGCTATGTGTGAATGAATTGAGAATCTGTGAAATTACTCATATGAGGAGGTCATGTTCCTTAATTCAGTCTTTCTTTTTTATTTCCTAATGAAGCTTTAGTTAATGTAGATTCTTTACTGAGAAGTTAAATTATTCTAAAAAAGATGAAGATTACATAAATGAATTGAATTATTTCTTGTGATATTGAAAAATAATTTTACAGGCTATTTAGGTTTATTCCTACAGATATTAGGAACTAAACTGATAGAGTATATTAACAGAATTTAAAAAGTGCTCTAATTGGGAACTTACCTCATGACCTTTTAAAAATTAACACTAGAATTTTTAAAAAACCCACATATTAAATAATTATATTTGGTGTGTGTTTTGTTTTGTTTTGATTTAGCTCCAAAAGTTGTACATTTGGTCAAGATAAGATTTTCGATCCTTGCCTTAGTCTAGTGTTCTCTTTACTGTATTATTTGAAAAATGATTTTATTCAAGGTTCTAGAGAGAGGGAGGAAAAATTTTAAAGATGTTTTTTTATTAGCCATCCGTATGTCTTCTTTGGAGAAATGTCTATTTAATTCTTCGGCCCAGCAATCCCACTGCTGAGCATACACACCGAGGAAACCAGAGTTGAAATAGACACATGTACCCCAATGTTCATCGCAGCACTGTTTATAATAGCCAGGACATGGAAACAACCTAGATGTCCATCAGCAGATGAACGGAGAAGAAAGTTGTGGTACATATACACAATGGAGTATTACTCAGCCATTAAAAAGAATACATTTGAATCAGTTCTGATGAGATGGGTGAAACTGGAGCCGATTATACAGACTGAAGTAAGCCAGAAAGAAAAACACCAATACGGTATACTAACACATATATATGGAATTTAGAAAGATGGCAATGACGACCCTGTATGCAAGACAGCAAAAGAGACACAGATGTGTAGAGCAGAGTTTTGGACTCTGAGGGAGAGGGAGAGGGTTGAATGATTTGGGAGAATGGCATTGAAACATGTATACTATCATATAAGAAACGAATTGCCAGTCTTTGTCCGATGCAGGATACAGGATGCTTGGGGCTGGTGCACGGGGATGACCCAGAGATATGTTATGGGGAGGGAGGTGGGAGGGAGGTTCATGTTTGGGAACGCATGTACACCCGTGGTAGATTCATGTCAATGCATGGCAAAACCAATACAGTATTGTAAAGTAAAATAAAGTAAAAATAAAAATTTAAATTAAAAAAAAAGATATTTTGTTATTCTGTTGTTTCAAACATTTATTTTTAATTAGAGGAAAATTGCTTTACAATAGTGTGTTGGTATCTGCTATACATCACCATGAGTCACCCGTAGAATATTCATGTGTCCCCCTTTTTTTAACCTCCCTCCCCCTTCTCACCCCTTCCCACCCTTCTAGGTTGTTATAAAGATTTTTTAAAATATATATTAATCTATATATGGTTGGGTTTGAATCCTCATTTACCAAAGGGAAGAAAATGAAACAAAATCAGTTCTAGAGTTCATGTCTGACTCAGTAGTAATCCAGATTTACCACCTATCTACCAAATACTATGAAATTTGATATGTGCTTCATAGGGTAATTCAAACAATACTATTTAGTATGTTTTGCAAGGAAAAGATGGTAGAGATAATAAAGTAGTTAGTACATGGCCTACCTATAGATATGTCTTTTAGAAAAATGAAATGAGCAAAGCAGCAGCCTATGTCATTGCTGTCACTTTTCGCATAGTCAATGTGTGGCTGAATTTCACACCTATGCATTACATTGTCATTTCGTGTAGTTAGAAATTACATGTCATAATGATAAATCTTTGCAATTAAAATTGTATCATGCTTCAAATGCAGCCCTGTGGTGCTCAGGGAAAGGGGTGGATCAAGAATTAGTGTCTTGGCTCAAGTGCCTCTTAAAATTAAGAAAATCTAACTATCATTTGTGTAAAATACATCAGAGGTTGCAAAATAAGTTATCAACTCCTTTTCATTGAAGATTATCTGCATAATTTAAGTAGCTATCCAAATATTTTATGTATTTAATATGTATTACTGTGACAGTGACTTCTTATATTACATTTGGTTATTATTAAATATGAAATATTAAAAACTCTTTAAAACTGAATAGAATTTGTTGAGCTATACCATGTCAGTTTTGATGTCTGATTTAAATTTAAGTCAGAGAGAGATTTAGTGTATATTTTCAGTTCATTTACATTTAATCTATTAAAATATGACTTAGTAAGTTTTTCAATCCAGAGAAGACTTTGAAATAGTTTCCTTCTGAATCACAAAAATCTTAGAATTTTAAAGAGACAATGAGACATATATAATTGTCCGACTAATAAGGATTAAAAGTTCAAAAATAGTGTTTTTAAATTTCTCTTATGTACATAAACTTAAAGTTATGGCCCCCAAAATGGTTTTTTAAAATATTTCTAATTAAAATAGTAAATGACTGTATCAACTACTTTGTAAAGTTGAAAAAGTCCTGTGAACAAGATGCAATAAAATCAGTTAGATAAAAAGGGCATATGAAGGTGAAAATTGATAAATATCTATGCATATCTGTGATATTTTTATAAGTAAGAACCAGCTGTGGTTGTTACCATTTAATGTACTCTGGTTAGGACTTCACCGATGAAGAAATGAAAAACAATCGCAGCAAAATTAAGTAGATTTTGTTGTATCTAAAATATACTCTGAATGTGGCCATAAAGTAGGAAATAGTTTTGGAGAGGGCAAAGTAACAAAGACTAGAGGTCAGAAGTAAAATGATTGAAAGATTCTTCATCTAGAAATAAAATGTTTTTCCTGATAATGTTGATTTATGATCAAAAGTAAAACCTATCATATGCCTTTTAGTTGAGAAGGTATGTTTCTAAGATTATGAAAACAATATTTCCTATATGCTCTGTTCCAGTCTCAGCAGGATGAAATAGTATAACAAACCTGATTTTTAAAACTTAATAGATTTGAAATTTCATACTAGCACTACAACTAACACAGGAAATGTCAAGAACATCTGAGTCCTGTGCATCAGTTTCCTCGTCTGAAAATGAGAACTGAATGACAAAATGAATTCAAACTACTTAGCATAGTGATTAGCACAAAATATATGGTAGTTCTCTTCCTGTTTCTTCCTTCTTTACATGGTCCTCAGTGGTGTGGGAGTATTTAAGAGTACTGATTTCTTCTCCCTACCACATCTATGTGCTATGTTCTGTTGTTATTGTGTTAGTCGCTCAGTAGTGTGTGATTCTTTGCAACCCTGTGGACTGCAGCCCACCAGGCTGCTCTGTCCATGCGATTTTCTAGGCAAGGACCCTGGAGTAGGTTGCCATTTCCTACTCCAGGGATCTTCCCAACCCAGGGATTGAACCCGGGTCTCCTGCACTGAGGGCAGGTTCTTAACCGACTGAGCTACCAGGGAAGCCCATGCTCTTTATTGACAGATATATTCAATTTTAGTAAACCCTAATCTCACTAGCAAATAGAAGACTCATATTTTCTTCCCACTTGTACATTGGCCATATCACTTAATATCTCTTGTACTGAATTTTTAATTCTGCAATGAAAGGTTTTTTTTTTTCATTTTTTGGTCTGTTTTTATGTTTGTTTTTAATTTTATTTTCTTGATGATATCTACCTGCTATCTATCATCCTGGAAAGGTTCTGAGGCAAAGTGTGAGTCATATTTTCTTAGTGCTCAGTTTCCTTTCTTAGAACAAATGAGAGCATGGCATTATCCCTTCCAAATCAGCAGAGGATATTATATTTTTGTTTTCTAAACACTTAGGAACTGATGTTCAAGCTTGCTATTAAAAATGAAACTCCATGTGGGTATCTAGGGACTTTATTTGGGTTTGATTGTTCATTGTCTATTTATTTCCTAGCATAATTATGACACTGTGTCATGGCAATAGTATCCACATGCATTTACGTCTAGCTATGTGTTATTAAAGGTAGACCCACCATTCTTATTTTGGGAGGGGTGAAGTAGAAAAGGATAGATTTATTACTTTGCCAGGTAGATGGGGCCACAGTGCACTAATGCTCTCAAAGCCATGTGTCCCAACTTGGAGATGACAGTGAGAAATTTTATAGTGATCGTTCTAAGAGGGGATGATCAGCTCATGGACATGCTTCTGATGGGTTGATGGTGAAGTTAGTAGGAGTCAACCTTCAGATCCAACAAGTCTGGGGTCCACATGCTTATGGGCAGCATACCATCCTTAATTATTAACTTCTTTCACCTGGAGGGAGTTTCAGTTTCTGAGACAACTGGGCTGTGGCTGGACTCAGGAGTGAATACTTAGTCTCATGGGATGGGGTCACCTGCTTTGTCCCTGTGCAGCCCCCTCTGTCCCCTCTGTAGATGAACTCATAGGAAAAGTACTCAGCAGCCCAGAGAAAGAGCACAGGGCCGGCCAGGTTCTTAGTGTCCATGGTGATCACTTGATGTGGCCCTCCTCACATCCACCTTTGAGCTGATGGGGTTCAGGACACGACACCCTCAGTTGTGGCACCTTGACTATTGTAAACTGAAGGAGTTGGAGAAAACAGAAATAGAGAGGTCACTCTTGCTGCCAAACTCTGAGCTCTCTGTCCACTGATGCCGAACAGAAATACAAAGACAGAGTTATGGAGGAGAGGGAATGAGTGGCTTTATTTATTTGCCAGGTAAAGAGGGAACGCAGTAGGCTAGAGCCTCAAGAACTGTGCCCCTGACCCTCTGTTACTTTAATAAATTATTTTACTGTCCTCTGCTAAGTCTGTAAAGCCTCAGGAAAACAATGACAACAACAACAACAACATGAATGACTTTTTGAGATGAAAAGAACATAAGCTGAGCAATACAACCAATTTAGTTAGTTTTTGAATGTTGAATTTAAGCCAAGGTTTCCCGTTGGTGCCAAGCAAATCCTATTCATTTTTGTACATTTCTTAATTTCTTAGTTCTTCTCAAAGTATTCAAATGCCTCTGCTGGGTAGAGCTACCAATTCAGCTAAGAATTTGTCTCCCCATAGACTACTTTTATACTGTATCTGAAACTCATTAATCATTGTATCCTTTTAAATCCCCATTACACAAGCAAGAATGGGATTTAAATGCCTAGCTATCTCATGCTTAGTTCTAAATAAGCAGGGACAATACAAGGCGCATTGTTCACTTCTCACTTGCTGAACTTGCCATTAGAATATTTTGATGGCTTATTTTAAATAGCTGACTGATTTTAAAATATATTTTCTGAATTAAAAAAATAATTAAAACATCTACTTGTTTGTTTGAGAACTTGAACGTCTAAAGAAACAGCAGGCTGGTGCTGATAATGTTTTGGGAAGTCAATTGCTGTAGCACGATTGGGGCTCGGGGTCAGTGTGTGAAACAGAAATGAACCACCGGTTGTCAAAACAGTAGAGATGTGCCAAAACTGCAGACAGGCGGCTGGGTTTCTAGAGTGAGGTTCCACATGAAACTCAGGGGTTGCATTCTAAAATTAGGATCCTTACTCCAAAGATAAAGGCTTGGGAAAGCCTTCTTATGGCTTTTCACATATGTTTGTAGACTCGTTTCATATGTTTATAGAATGTTTTACCCCGTAAGTAAGGCAGAGTGATCAACAGCTTAGACCAGTGATTGCATAGAACCAACATAAAGTCCCAAAATAGCTTTGTTGTTGTTGTTGTTCTGTATACAAGACCAAAGGTTTGTAATGAAAAGCTGCAAAGCAAACGATGGCCATGACTCTTGTTTGCATGGGGTGAACGCATATTTAGCAATTATTTCTATATCTTTTCTTCAATTCTTTGAATTCTAGGACTTAAAAGTTAAAAAGTTGTGGTATATAAAACATTACTTGTTACATTAGATCATAGAATCAGCTTTCTAGAAAACAATTGTAATAATAAATTCAAGCAAGTGAACAAATTACATCTATTTCAAAATCTTAAAAAGAAAAATAAACACAGACACACACCAGAAATAAGCAGCAGATATTAGAAGAGCAAAGAAAAGCATAGAAAAATAGGCTTATAAATATTTAATAGACAATAGAAAAAGGATATCTATATATCCCTCTCCATATATACATAGATATTAATATAGATGCATATATATCTCTCTACAAATAAATGTAAAATATAGAAATGTATAGATGCACATGCATTAATATGCACACATACACAGATACATATATTTATGTGTTTGTATATGTATAGTTTATAACTTTGATGCATAACCATGTATACTGTGATGTTTGACACATATCCTAGGAATATATAATCAAAGAGTTATAATCCTACTTTTCTAATCATGGGCTGGGATAATGTTTGTCTTCCAAGAACTCATTTTCATATGAAATAAATTTTATAGAAAGCAGTGTGGAACTCAGTAGACCGAGTGGCAAATGAGTAATTTATATATATTTATATCTATCAACATGGCACTGAAACCTTTTGTATGTCATGGGAAATGTGCCCACAGGCTGAAATGAATGTACAAAGGCATCACATGGGGAAAACATGCTGGAGGGGTTTTATTTGATGTTTTCAAACTGCTCTAGGGTCTGTCTTACAAGAACCCTTTTGGTTTTCTTTTCTTTTTCTTTTTTATGTTTTAAAACACATGACTTTCTTTTGAAATGTCCTGCGAAAAGAAAAAGTAAGAGTAAATTACAAATGAACTATGCAATCATATTTTCCTCTCTTCTTTCCCTCCTTCTCTCACCTACCTCTCTCGCCTACACACACCACACACACACACACACACACACACACACACACACACACACACTCTGAAGATTAACATTCCACTTCTGTGTGTGTATCTACAGAGATAACTGCCACAGTCAACAGTCAGGATTTGTGAAGTCATATACCCGAATCTGAGATCACAAATTGTATTAACTGAGGGCAAATGAAAGGGAGATGGCGTGGAGCTGTGTACCTGTTACATGCACCTAAGTTTTCTTTTTGTCCATTTGTTGGTTTGTGTGTTTATTTATTTAAAGCTATTGGAAGATTGACACTTTTCTTCCACTAAAGGAGAAGATTAAAAGTGCTTTATCCTTTTTTCTCTTAATTAAAGACTGAAAATAGGCTCCCTGTCACCCTAAATTTATACCTCAGACACTGTTTTACAGTCTATAGAATAGGAAGAAGTGTCCTGCTGAATGGCTTGTCAATATACCTTATAAAGCTATTTTTTTATTTTAAAAAGTCAACAAAAAGTCTAAATGGGGTGATTCAAGTCATTACTTCCTTGCAAGAATACTAAACATAAGTTTGTTTTCTTACTAATATCACTTTCTTATCATGAACCCTTCATTCTTAAACTAAAGCTGAGTAATCATGGGAAGCTTCTTATAACTCTATTCATAATACTGAGCTTGCAAAGGATAAATACATCTTGAAGGCTCCATGGTAAAAGGCATGCTCTTTTTCCTCCCAGGAAGAAAGCATGCTGCTAAACTTCTGTTTGCACACAAAAGTTTTTTTTTTTTTGAAGAGTTTATGTTGCTGTGTGGTTTAGAAGTCAGACCTCTCTTACCAGGGGTAGCCCCCAGGCTGGCATTTGATAACAGTGAAAAAAACAGGTGCAGTGTTCTGGTCTTCACATTGCTGGCTTCTCTGGGTGACAATGATAGTTGTGTTCCCTGGGGTGGGTGGCGGAGGGGTTGGCTCTGCTGAGAACAAATCCACTCTTTGTAAAAGGTTACAATTATTGTTCTCAGGGAAAATTCAAAAATATAATTCTACATACAGATGAGATTCAGGGCATGAAATTTAGAAAGATTGTTTTCACTCCTGCGGCAAAGGTCTCAGTGAAACTTAACAAATCATCAGTGCCCTGCCTCTGTCTTTAGTGAATTATTCCTGCTGCTATTGGGATTGTGTGAATATTCTAGCTGCGTGACCCATGTTGAATGCTGCTGTTTCTGAGCAGACCTGTTTCTGAATTTCAGGAGGATAGAAAAGACTTCAGTTGTTGCTACTTCTTTATCTGAGTGCCTTTTGAATTATATGATAGACAAGTATCACTGATGTACCACCATATGCTTTATAAAACTAGTTTAAATTACTTTTTAATAGTAGAGATTACATACTAAATGCTAGAAATAGTAAATATTATGAGAGAATATATAGTAATATATTTACTATGAATATGAATATATAGTAAATATTACATATTTTTAGTATACATGTAAATACTCAAGATTACAGAAGAAAATACTACTGTATTTTTCCAACAGTTAATGCTGATTAAGTAGTATTTGCATTCTTTATATGTATAATATTCTACAGGTAACAGGGGACCAACACCCTTAATTTACAGATACGTAAAACCAATCAGCTAACTCTGAACTGCAACCAAGAGAGGAAAAATGACTTTTCAAAGAGCAGAGGGTTAGAGCCACATGTAGATTCTATTTTGAACTTTGCTTAGCCATTTTATTTTCTTCACTCTACACTGGTGATTCCCAGAATCTGAAGCTAATGTGGTTGTCTTTTTTTTTTTTTTTTTTTTTGCTTGAAGGCATTCTGTTGATGTGCAGTCAGATAATCGTCTCTGTTTACTTTAGAATCTCATTATTTACATAAATAGGTCAGTAGATAAACCATTCTCATTATTTCAGAAGTAAAAGCAAATGTTCTGTCTATTGGTTTGGTGGTTGTATTATACCTTTATGTTCTGAAAAATAGTGCCTATTTCTTCTAAGTAGGGAAATGAGCCCATATATATATATATATATATATAGATAGATAGATAGATATATAGCTATATAGATTAAAAGAGGCAGAACATATCACATTATATTTAAATTGTCATGGTTGTTACTCATTCACTCAGTTGTGTCTGACTCTTTGCAGCCCCATGATCTGCAGCACGCCAGGCTACCCTGTCCTTCATTATCTCCCTGAGTTTGCTCAAATTCATGTCCAAGGAGTTGATGATGCCATTAAAATTTTCACAGTAAGAAGTCATTTGTTTTAGCTTATTAAAAGCATTGTATCTGTGGTCAGGGATTTATTTTCAAAACTAAGCACAATGTGCTTTAACCAATAAGTTTCTGTTTCTACCCTGACCTCCACCTTTCTGTCTTCGAGAACCTAACCTATCAATAACTGTAGCTGTTATGTTAACAGATAGAATTTAGTCAAGTGCTATTTGTGGTCATTGACAGTCACATAATGAAATCAAAAATCACCACTATAAAAATGGTGTATCCCATTTAGCTTGAAGTCCATGTTGTTGTAAAGAAAATAGTTTGACTTTCTCAAGTGTAGTTTATGAAATTTTGCTCCATTATATTAGAGAAACAGCCCATGTTTTCGGTCTCATATATTAGCATACAATGTTCAAGATTAATATCATGTCAAGTCACTATAATTTAGGATAGAACAGCTCTTACATTATGTGTAAAATTCAAAGACAGTGACTACAGGAGTGGGATAGGTAGTGTCTGGGACTTTGATCAAGGAGGGCATAGCCAGGGGTTGATGATCTAAGGCACACCCATGAAACAAAATAAGGGCATCAGTAACCTTGGCGTGAATCTGGATTGAATTTAGATAACATGTGCCGATGAATACTATAGATAGGAATGATATAGAACTTCCCAGGTGGTGCTAGTGGCTGAGAACCAGCCTGACAATACAGGAGACATGAGACTCAGGCTTGATCCCTGGGTCAGGAAGAGCCCCTGGAGGAAGGCCTGGCAACTCAACTGCAGTATTCTTGCCTGGAAACACCATGGGCAGAAGATTCTGGCAGGCTAGAGTCCATAGGGTCACAAAGAGTCAGATATGACTGAAGTGACTTAGCGTGCATGCACAGAGGGATGATATAAACACGAAAGCCATTCCCCCCCGCCCCCAGTTCTTAGTTTTAGAGGTTGGATAGATTGAGTGGCATGTGAAAAACTTGAAGTAGCAGTTGTGAAATCATAGTTTTCTGTTTATCAAGTCTTTAGGCAGTAGCCATGAACCATCGGAAAATGATTTTTATGAAAGAATAAGGGATTAAATAAGTTACTGAGATGAAAGGTGTTAATGTCTGTAAAATACTGTTCATGGTACCTGGAATTAAACTGCCTGAATTCCAGATGACTATGTGAAATAGAATCCGCTATTTGCTATCAGAAATCTTTGCCTACCAGTCAGGAATATCCCTTACAGACCCATGACATAAGTAGTTTGTAAGCATTTAGATTTACATGAGCACAAAATTTCTAACTCTATATATTTGGCCCATTATATATTTGGAGTCTTCTTATGACATCAATGACATCAATTATGACAGCTAATGCTACTCTAATTCTGAGGCTATATAAGAAAGAAAAGAGCTTATATACTGAAAATTCTGACACTAGAGCAGTGGTGTACCAAGGATGGACTTGAGAGAATGCTCCATCTTGGGTACAAGCATAAGCAGTACATTGTTGAAAATGTGAAACAATAAAGTCAATATTTTAAATTATTACTATAGACCATGAATTTTAAACTGTTGCTTAAAAGATATACCTTAGAAAATATATATTATATAAATATCAGTTCAGTTCAGTTCAGTCGCTCAGTCATGTCCGACTCTTTGCGACCCCATGAATCACAGCACGCCAAGCCTCCCTGTTCATCACAATCTCCCGGAGTTCACTCATAATCACGTCCATCAAGTCCGTGATGCCATCCAGCCATCTCATCCTGGGTCATCCCCTTCTCCTCCTGCCCCCAATCCCTCCCAGCATCAGAGTCTTTTCCAATGAGTCAACTCTTCGCATGAGGTGGCCAAAGTACTGGAGCTTCAGCTTCAGCATCATTCCTTCCAAAGAAATCCCAGGGCTGATATCCTTCAGAATGGACTGGTTGGATCTCCTTGCCGTCCAAGGGACTCTCAAGAGTCTTCTCCAACACCACAGTTCAAAAGCATCAATTCTTCAGTGCTCAGCCTTCTTCACAGTCCAACTCTCACATCTATACATGACCACAGCAAAAACCATAGCCTTGACTAGACAGACCTTAGTCGGCAAAGTAATGTTTCTGCTTTTGAATATACTATCTAGGTTGGTCATAACTTTTCTTCCAAGGGGTAAGCATCTTTTAATTTCATGGCTGCAGTCATGATCTGCAGTGATTTTGGAGCCCAAAAAAATAAAGTCTGACATTGTTTCTACTGTTTCTCCATCTTTTTCTCATGAAGTGATGGGACCGGATGTCATGATCTTCGTTTTCTGAATGTTGAGCTTTAAGGCAACTTTTTTGCTCTCCTCTTTCACTTTCATCAAGAGGCTTTTTAGTTCCTCTTCACTTTCTGCCTGACACCAGGGTGGTGTCATCTGCATATCTGAGGGTATTGATATTTCTCCTGGCAATCTTGATTCTGAATATAATTAAATATAAATATATATATTTATCAATCTAAATTCTAAAAAAAATGGTGTGATTACCCTTGAGTTTTAAAATATATGTGTAAACTTCAAATCAGCACATTTTACTTCTGTATCCTTTAATAAATATTGGTTTACATAGAAGTTAATTTGAAAAAATTTTGATTCTACATTTAACTCTGTTCATACAGGACTCAGCTATACACTATAGTTTGGAGAATCAGTTTGTTCAAAATATTTTAAAATTGTTCTGTACAGTTCATGTGACCAAGCCATCTGTCATTACATATCCCTGTGTTTAATCCCTATATATATGTGTAATTACTTACGCCTGTGGTTTCAAAATTAACAACAGTAGCAATGGTACATGATTATAAAGGTGAAGCAATAGAACTTGAGTTATTTCAAGTCTATTATTATATGTGACTGGAGGAGGAAATACTAACCCACTCCAGTATCCCTGCCTGGGAAATCCCATGGACAGAGGAGCCTGGTGAGCTATAGTCCATGGGGTTACAAAAGAATCAGAATGACTTAGTGACTACACACACACAGACACACAGACACACAGACACAGATACACAGACACACAGACACACAGACACACACACACACACACACACACACATACACATTATATGTGACTGATGCAGGTGCTTCATGTTAAATTTTAAAATAGTAAAATATTGCATGAGTAAAACTCATGGGCATGAGTTCGAGTAAACGGCAGGAGCTGCTAATGGGGAGGCCTGGCGTGGTGCAGTCCATGGGGTCGCAAAGAGTCAGACACAACTGAGCCACTGAACTGAACTGAAAACATTGCAAACTACAAGATTAGTATTTGTGTGTGTGTGTATGTGTGTGTGTGTGTGCATGTGTGCTCAGTCATGTGTGACTCTGCATGAATTCCATGGACAGTAGCCCACCAGGGTCCTCTGTCCATGGGATTTTGCAGGCAAGAATATTAAAGTGGGTTGCCATTTCCTACTCCAAGGGATCTTCACCAGCCAGAGATTGAACCTGCTTCTCTTGCATTGGCAGGTGGATTCTTTATCACTGTGCCACCTGGGAAGTCTGATATTTTGTTGAGTAACTAGCAAAATTTAGTTCACACATGAAATAATTCTTCCTGATGTTGAATACCTTACAAGTTAAATTTTATTTTTAAACATATATTATTTTAAACCAAATAAAAAAGAACATAATTATTACCATATAGTTGTTAATAAAAATAATTTTATCATATATAAGAAGGTAATTGCTTAAGGTATGGGATACATAAGCCACTCCAATACAGTATATTTTTCTCTCTTGATGCATTCTTTAAGTTGCACTACAAAATAAATAATGAAAATAAGTACTATAGCTAAAACCTAATGTTATTACAATAGCTTACATACTAGTAATATTATACATTTGTGTCATTCATTTCTGTGGGGGACTGGATGAGCAAGTATACGTGTAGCTTTATAACTACTGTTGGGAAAGTATATTCAAAAGCATGTTTACTTGAACATTGTCCACTATTATCATTTTAATATGTAAGAGTAGTAATAAATATTTAGTTAAACTATCATGGCTCAATTTCCACCTTGGCTCTAATTTCAGTGTCATCAGATTCTAGAGCCTGACTTTCCACAATATCCATGTTTATAGATAAGGTAGTTTTGGTTCATAGTTAAAAAAATTTTGCTGAGTCACTTAGCTTGCTCTCAGAATAAGTGAAATTGGAATTCGAGATTTTCTGCCTCCAAAGAGCATGACTAGCATTGCATGACTCACACTAAAGTCTCAAAAATGCACCTTTAAAGCACAGTTTACTTGTTCTTTCCACACCACCACAGGGAATCTGGGCCATTTGGCAGATCGCTTGCAATGACATAGGTGCCTAGTAAATGTTTGTTGAGTTTATAAATTGTGACTGAAAAGTGCTAGATAAATTAGCCTGTGTATTGCTCATTTGCCATCAAGCTGCTGCTGCTAAGTCGCTTCAGTCGTGTCTGACTCTGTGCGACCCCATAGACAGCAGCCCACTAGGCTCCTCTGTCCCTGGGATTCTCCAGGCAAGAATACTGGAGTGGGTTGCCATTTCCTTCTCCAATGCATGAAAGTAAAAAGTGAAAGGGAAGTCGCTCAGTCCTGCCCGACTCTTAGTGACCCCATGGACTGCAGCCTAACAGGCTCCTCCTTCCATGGGATTTTCCAGGCAAGAGTACTGGAGTGGGTTGCCATTGCTTTCTCCGAGAAGAGTATGATTCATTTCTATTGATTCTTCACTTAGAACATTCCACAGAGTTATTTGCCTTGACATGCTCAGTCACTCAGTCATGTCTGGTTCTTTGCAACTCCATGAACTGTAGACCACCAGGCACCTCTGTCCAAGGAAGTTTTCCAGGCAAGCACACTGGAGTGGGTTGCCATTTGCTTCTCCAGGGTAAGTTTCCTACCCAGGGATCAAACTGTTGCTTCCTGCATTGGCTCGCAAATAGAATCTTTATGAATGCGCCACCAGGGAAGCCCCGTTTGCCTTTGGAGAGACCATATTTGGAAACAGAACTAGATATTTTACATGCCCAATAATCTATTACCATATGTATTAATACTTTTTTTTTTTCCAACTTAGGCTGTTTCCCTAGTACTTTGTGAAGTTCCTAACATGAAAAAGGAGAATAAGACTATAAGCCAGGAACAACCTAATTACATATGTTTCATCAGCTTTGGTAACCAAACTAAGTGTTTTTGTCCACAATCTCAACTCTGCATCACTTTTCTTTCTTTTATTTTCTTTTTACCTTTTGGCCTCACCCAGGACATGGGAGATCTTATTATCCCACTAGGGGTCCAACCCAGGCCCCCTGCACTGGAAATGCATAGTTTTGACCACTGGACTGCCAAGGAAGTCCCTGCATCCTTTTAAAATAATGTATTTTAGTTTGTATAACAAATAGGTTAATTCTGTTAGGTGGTTAGGGAAAAAAAGAAAAAGGAGTAAAGGAGTCCAAGATGATGGAACCATGATAAGGGGAGGGGAAAAAAAAAAGCCCAGAAAAAGGGAAGTCCATGACCTGAGTGAGAACCTCTGGTCCTAGCATAACCACTCACCACAAATGCTGGTACCATCCACTGTTTGCATAGGGCATAACCTGGAGCTTCCCAGGTGGTTCAGTGGTAAAGAATTCACTGGCAATGCTGGAGAGGCAGAAGAGTTGGGTTCCATCCCTGGGTCGGGAATATCCCCTGGAGAAGGAAATACCAAACCACTCCAATATGCTTGCCTGTGGAATCCCATGGACAGAGGAGCACTGTGGGCTACAGTCCATGGGGTCCCAAAAAGCTGGATGTGACTGAAGCAGCTCAGCATGGCACACAACCTGGGAAAACACACCCCTTCCATGATTGGTCCTGGGTGTGACCAATCAGGTGAATGCTCGTACCATCCCCTATTTTCCATGGAGTGTAACCAATCAGGCTCCAGGGGCAGGACACAGAAACTATATAAACGGAAGCCAAGTGAAAAGAAAAGAACCAAAGGAGAAGCATATAGGAGAGGGGTAATTGAAAGCATGCTCCAGGGACTCATCTTTGAAAGAAAAAAAAAAAAAAAGCAGTGGCAAAATAATTGGTAGTCAGTGTATTAAGTTAATAATTTCATGATGTATATTTGAGTTGGTGGGATTGTTTAAAATCATTCACGGAAGAGGAACAAGAACTTAGTGTATGCAAAATAATTTGATGTTCCTTGAAGATAAAATTATTTCCTTATCTATATTCTAGTGATTCTAAACTCAAACTATGGTATCTTTCCCTGTTAATATTTGTGTGCTATGCCTGAACATGATCCTATTTTAGAAGTACTTAATAAAAATCACTGCAGATGGTGACTGCAGCCATAAATTTAAAAGACGCTTACTCCTTGGAAGAAAAGTTATGACCAACCTAGATAGCATATTCAAAAGCAGAGACATTACTTTGCCAACAAAGGTCCGTCTAGTCAAGGTTTTGGTTTTTCCAGTGGTCATGTATGGATGTGAGAGTTGGACTGTGAAGAAAACTGAGCACTGAAGAATTGATGCTTTTTAACTGTGGTGTTGGAGAAAACTCTTGAGAGTCCCTTGGACTGCAAGGAGATCCAACCAGTCCATTCTGAAGGAGATCAGCCCTGGGATTTCTTTGGAAGGAATGATGCTGAAGCTGAAACTCCAGTACTTTGGCCACCTCATGAGAAGAGTTGACTCATTGGAAAAGACTCTGATGCTGGGAGGGTTTTGAGGCAGGAGGAGAAGGGGGTGACAGAGGATGAGATGGCTGGATGGCGTCACTGACTCGATGGTCGTGAGTCTGAGTGAACTCCGGGAGTTGGTGACGGACAGGGAGGCCTGACGTACTGCGATTCATGGGGTCGCAGAGTCGGACACGAGTGATTGACTGAACTGAAACTGAACTGAATAATGACCGACACATGCTCTCTAGTTATGTTTAGCAGCTTAAAGTGAAATTGAAATTCGCTCAGTCCTGTTTGACTCTTTGCAGTCCAAGACTATACAGTCCATGGATCTCCAGGCCAGAATACTGGAGTGTGCAGCCATACCCTTCTCTAGGGGATCTTCCCAACCCAGAGATGGAACCCAGGCCTCGCACATTGCTGGCAGATTCTTTGCCTTCTGAGCCACTGGAGAAGCTCGTCTGGCAGCTTATGGCCATGCTTAGTGAGGAACTGGAAAAAAAATGCATATATGTAAAATACATAAGGACGTGGAGAAAGGAAAAAAAAAATGTACGTATGTGTTTGTGTATTTGTGTGTGTCCGTGTCCTGCTGACTACACAGTAATGATAGTGGCCTTGTCAAGTCTGGCACTGGTGTGGCTTATAGCCAACTGAGCTAACCCCTTCCCTTCAGCAATTCGTTGTCTTTCTCCAGATGGATAGATAACAGTTTTATTGGGCCTTTGCGTCTTCTGCTGCTATAGCACTTGAAATTCCTTAGTACTGCATTTCAATTGTATGTCTTCCTACTTAAATGAGGAAAGGAGTAGAGTTTAAGGTTAAATGCAGAATATTATAAGATCAGTCCCTCCAATTAAAAATAAATTTGTTACAGTCTACACTTGAAACAGTACAAGAGGTAAAGAGAAAAAAATATATGACATGGAAATGTCTTCCTACTTTACCCTTCTGTATTTTTGTTAAAGGTTATATGTATCACTAAGATAACCCAAAGTATTATAATCTTGATTAATAACTATTGTCATGTTTTCATTTGTGTTATCTCAAAAAGAAGCCTCCTTTTGACTTCAAAATACTTTATTACTTTCTTAAAAATAATAGGAACAGATAAATTGATAGTGTTTACATCTCTGACATTGTAAGTGACAAAATTTTTTTTTTAATGTTACTCGTTTTAAGGTTTATCTGTTGGGAAAATCTCACTAATAATAGTACCATTTTATCAAGGAAATTTCTACAAATAAGGAGTATTTTTCTACCAATTGCTGGCTGTTACTAGTTAGTATTTTCTCCCTGTGTATATCACAAATTATCTTCAACTACACTTGAATTTCAAAGCTTTATTATTGTCTTTGACTGTAGATACATTGATTATGTGATCAAAGGAAGCTTTTCACAATAATTATGTTTATGTCATAGAGTGGATATTATTTATCAATTTTCTTCAACCATTCTCTCAAGTTCTTCTGTTGCCAGGAAAAAAAGAGTATATACATGCAAAATTTTGGATATAATTGTATCGCGGAAAGGGAAATGTATGGAGAGGGATGGAGATATGTCTCTCATCTTGATTCTTTTTCTGTCTTTGTTAAAATCACTTTTGCTTTGCTATACTTAAAAATTTTCAATTGATTGCTACATAAGGTTATATTAGTTTCGCATGTAAGGCATAATTATTTGATATTTGTGTATATTGCAACATGATAATAATAATGTCTAGGTGGCGTCTGTCACCATATGGTTGTTGTGATTAAAACATTAAGATTTACTCTCAGCAGCTTCCAGATATACATTGTCATTAACTGCAGTCCCATGATGTTATCTCATATAGCCATATCATTGATTTTATAACTGGAGGTTTGAATTTTTTAACTCTCTTCACCTGTTTCAATCCCATTACATTAAAAGGGATATTCATTAGTTATTTCATTTTTTACTGTGCATGTGTTACTCTCAGCCATATAGTTTTGAACAAAGAGAGATCACTGGCTTATGTCCTCCCTCACTCTTGTCCACAATGTTGTTTTGTTTTTTCTTTTCCTCCCTGTGTACCATGAGGTGTGTTATCTTTGTTTCACTTATCTTAACATAATCTGTAAGCAATCATTATAATCATTTATTGATTTTATATGTTTCTAGCACTCTTGGTGAACTATTCAATAGAATATGCAAAAGATAGTTCTTCAATTTTTCTATTTCTCTGTCTTTTAATATCTGACTTTTACTGGTTAACAGATGAATGTAATATAACCATTTCTAGTAAAACTTCATAGCCTTCCCTGTTGTCTATAATGGTAGCTCCTGGGAAACTATCTGGTTTTATTTCATCTTTTCAAAAGCATCATTCTTCAAGTTTGATATACATTATAACCCTGCTACCAACAGCCTCAAGATGCCCATGGTCCCCACTGGATTGTAGAGAATTAATATGAGCAAATCTTTCCAAAATATTTTAATAGGAGTGTGGGCACAGGAATCTAGTGTGGGGGTTCCACAGAGATGGCAAACTTACTATAACCTCTGCTAAAGAAAAATACTCACTTAAAACCTCAGTTCTACTCAAGAAGCTCAGGAGAGGGTATAACTCTGCATATCACATATTATTTTCCCTTGAACCTTTTCATTTTCTGCTACTTAGCAAGCCAGTATAAGGCATGTTTTCCCATCTCACTCCCATTAAAACCCATTGTTCTAGGTCTTGCCCAGTGTTTACAACTTATGCTACCTTGCTTTGAATTTTCCTGTGGCTATCCACTCTTACAACCAAACTTTTTCTGAGTTATCATTTTGTTACCGTTTTCTCACATTTATTCAAATTTCATTTCATACCATTCAACCAAAGTTAAAAAAAAAAAAATGCCAGTGACCTCCATGTTGCCAAATGCAATGGATAATGTCATATCCCATCATCTGTCACCAAATTATCTGTTCTTTTGAGTTATTGCAATGAAACATCTCAGGATAATTTATTTTCAGTGTGTTTTACAGGCTCTTTCTACTCTGCTAGAACTACAAATGTCGTGGTGATTTGTGTATATGTAAAACATTTCTGGTATTGTATCAGAAGTTTTGTCTGAACTCCAGACTGATAGATACAAATGTGTACATATAGAATTTACATAGGATGGCTAACATATAGTCCAGCTTAACATCTTCAAAGGTAAAGTCTTGAAACTTCGTTCTTTTCTTCCAACCATTTTATCCACCAGTCTTACCATTTCAGGTATTGGTGTTGTCATACATTTGAACACTTACATTAGAAATCTCAAAGGCATTCTTGTTTTTCCTCAACCTTCACCGAATCCATCAGTAAGTCCGGTGATGTCTAAACTGTATCTGGAGTGCATTTCTCTCTATCTGCACTACTACTGTCTTGTGCGGTGCTCACTTGCTTCAGTCGTGTTCGATTCTTTGCAACACTATGGACTGTAGCCCACCAAGTTTCTCTGCCCTTGGGAGTCTCCAAGCAAGAATACCAGAGTGAGTTGCCATGCCCTCCTCCTGGGGGCTTCCCCAGTGCCTCAGCGGTAAAGAATCTGCCTGCAGTGCAGGAGACCTGGGTTCAGTCCCTGGATCAGGAAGATCCACTACCACTCTCCTGGTCTAAACCACTTAGTTCTCACTTGTACTATTGTGGTTGCCCACTACTGGCTCTTGAGGTTTGCCTTGCCCACCTGAAATCCAGTTTCTTCAAGGCATTCATAATGATCTTTTAAAAACATACTTCTGTTGATTTTACTGCCTCTTAATATCTTCCATTTGCACATAAAGTAAAATACAAATCTCTTAATACTGCTTATAATGCCCTGCACGTTCTCTCTGCCATGCAGATCACTTAGCCCCAACCTTGCCATGCCAATTCTGCCTTCTTTTCTTCACTATTCACGGTCTGCAAGATGTTTCCATTCCTAGAATACATCAAACACTTTGCATACACGCTTACCTTTCCTTGAAGTGCTTTCCTACTATGCTTTATTATGACTGACTCTTCCTTCAAGTCTTGGTTTTAGAGTTCCATCATCTGACAAGCTTTCTCTGATAATCCATGCTTCCTCATAATCTGAGTTGTTGTGAGGATTTGTAATAAGGAAGATTTCACCAATCCATTCCATTCCACTAGACACACCTGTGTACACTGGGCATGATTATTTTTATTGGTGTCTTTGTACTAATTATCATAACTTGTAATTACCAATTTATTTAATTTGCAGTTGTATTATTTCTCTTCCACATTAGGTTGAAAATCCTGAAAATGTCAGAATTGTATCTGCCTAGTTCACCAAACATAGCACAGTTCAGTAAAAAGCAATGACATCAGTATGTAAGACATCACCAATTTTAAGATGAATGGTTATTTTATGTATCATTATGTAGAGAAAAAATTGATGATTAAACTAAATACAATAATTTTGTAACACTTAGCACTATTGTACCATATTCAAAGATCCCTTTTATAATAAATATGTGGTTTTTTATTGTAAGATAATTGCTTTACAATATTGTGTTGATTTCTGCCATACATCAACATGAGTCAGCCACAGGTATATGTATCCCCTCCTTCTCAAAGAGCCTTTTTAATATTAGAATTTTTAGAGAGGAGATGTCACTCTTGTGCATACATAAAAAGATTTTAAAAAGAGGAAAATAAGTTGGTTAAGTTATTCCTAGACTTTCCATTGATGGAGTAACCCATAGATAGCACTTTTCAACTATTCATTTTCATTTTCTGGGCCATCAAAACCAGTGGCAATTGAATAGTCCAATCTGGTTCCTGGGATATTCTTCCAAACCATTGCCAATCATTCTTAAAGGTTAATGTTGGTGAATTTTTAATCTTACCAACCAGATGATGTTACTATAAATTTTTTATACAAATTTCTATTAACTCCTATTTCTTTCTCAAGTGGTTCTTATTTTTGTTTTGCTTGTGAAGTTGTGCCATCATGACATCAGTAATAGCAACTGAGTTACCAGGTCATAACTGTCATATGGCTAGTGGCAATTTTAACACCCCAATTTCAATAATGCGAATATAAGAAAAATGTATACTTTAGAAGAGACATGATATAAGAAAGCAGATAGGCAATGTCTGGTTTTCCTTCCCATAATTCTTTTGATAGCTGGTTCCTTCTCATTCAATTTTCAGTTCAAAAGTAGTGACATCAGAGGGGGCTTGACAATTCTATCTAAAGCTACTCAGCACCCTATTCCCTGCCCTGCACCAGTCATGCTCTGAAAAGTTATCTGTTTGATTTCATTCATAGCCCTTATCTTTACTGATCTTTTTTTTAATTTACTTGATTGATTTGATTGATATTTGTTTAAAGAGAGCAGAGACATTTTTCTCTCTCTATGGAGATGTGAAGAAAATTTGTTAAGTAGATAGATGGATGGATAGATGGGTACTTTTTCCAACTTGATCTTTGTACTGTCATAGTTGGGTGGTCTGCTTGGTTATGTTTTCAGTTTTGATCTTTTGTCTTTATCTTGTATTTCAAGAACAAGTCTTATCCTATCTCTACATTCAGCTCATATTCTTCAAATACTGGATCCAGATCAGGTCTTTCACCCCAAGCTGTTACTTCCAGGGGATGAGGGGATCATAGTAGTTAGTAAGAGATGTTATTTTCCCAGGTATAGTTGATGGTTAATGACAAGAAAGAGACCAAAAAAGAAAAGCTCTCAGCAAAAGCAATTTGTGATACAACTGAATTTGCCTGTTATGATGGAAGGAAAGCAATTTTGGAAATGTGTATGAGAAGTGACAGTATTAGGGAATTGACTATGAGAAAATATATATCAATAATATATATTAATATGATTTTTTAAAAGTTTGGCACCAAGTCATACTTATTTCTTGTATAGGCAAAAAAAAAAAATGTTAAGAGCATATTTGTACTTGAGTGTCTTATTCATTTGTCCTTAAAAATATACATTTGTATTAATTGTAGTGTGTCGCAGAAATACATTTCAATATTAGAAAGCACAATTCAAAATATATATTTTCAGTAACTTTATACTCTTCACTGTATCATACTCTGTTGTTCAAAAGGATCTGTACGTGAGGTGATAAACAAGACTCTCTAATTGTAATACATAACACACAGCAAGTGATAATGAAAACAGACTTGCAGACATATAGATGATCATAGGCTTGAGTCAGTTCAAAATTATAGCCAGAACACTGTAGAAGAAGTCACGGCTTCCAAATAAAATGTCAACAGCTTGCTAATAGCAGCTACTGGCTTTTTGTTTTCCAAGTGATTTAAAAGGGCTTGCCATGTACAGACGAAGAGTTTTGTGTAGTTTATCGGCAAACTTGCAGTGTTCTGGTCAAGGTTGAAATGTGCCATGCTCATGTATTTGTGTTGGAGTTGGAGGTTTTTAAATTCTTTGATTATAAAAAATAATTGACTGTATATTGGGGGTAATAAACAGCTCAGAGTGAATTGTACACCTTTCAGCATTTCACTGCATGACTAGATAGTCTTGTTAAAAACTCATGAGATATATCTTGTAGCATAGGCAGAAGGATGATACACATTGGTTCAACTTTGCAAATGAAAATGAAAATATTCAGTAAAGATAAGCTTGACTTGCACATCTATTAAAGGTGAAAGCTATAGTATAATGTAAGAGTTTAGTAACAAACCCATTATGTTTCCTTATATGCAATAAACCTAACGGGCTGTTTTGGAACTGGATATATTTAAGTGCATTCTTTATTATGTAAATGCCTATAAGTTAAATTAAGTGACATTATCATGTCAATGCTCGTCAATTGCATTTTTTAAAACAATAGTAATTTTTACCAGATTTGTGCCTATAACCACACTAGATTCATTTAGAACTGAGCTTATAAAAAAGCTGTAATTTATTACACAACCATACCCACATGGAGAAAGATCCTTAAGTAAGATGAAATAGTGCTGCACAGTTCAAAAGATAGTGGCTATTTATAATATTTTTATTTTATAGGAAGATCTTGCAGAATGGATGTCATTTTCTCGGATTGTGATCAATGGATTTGGCAGAGGTCACAGAATTTTTCTTTGCAGTATATGAAAGTATACCTACGTATTGAATAACCTGCCCTAGTCCTATTTCAGCTATTCTCTGAGATCTGTTTATCACAGGCCATGCATGGAAATAGAACCATAAACAAGTTCTCACTTCTGAGGAGTTAGAACACTAATCACTTTTATAGTATGCCTGCAAAAAAAATTGAACACTAGATGTTATGGATTAAAAACTCCTAACCTTTATTGTGGTCAGTGACAATTCTAAACCATTCCATTTTGTGAGCCCTAAAGGACAAACATCCTGAAAACTGATGGCATCGAATAAGAACTCTGCATGTTCCTGCACATTTACCAGCATTATTTTCTGTTTCTTCCACTCACTCTTTTATTGTATTTAACTTTTATGTAAGTGACTACTGTGGCTTCCAAAAACATAAACATCCATTTTCCTGGCTTTGTTTTCAATTTCTCCTTCTGTAATATCATGTAACTCCATAACTTGGGTTGATGGGTTGATACTATTCGTGTGGAATATTATGTGAAGTTTATGAAGCCTTATAAAATAATGTCTCTACTTACAGCACAAATGGTTTTAAAGTCTGTTTTTAAAACTTATTTAGAAAACAACCTTATTTTCTAAGTAGTCAAGAATATTACAGGTTTTATTTCATTTAAAACTGGTAAAAACATTAGCACATTTCAGGAAGTCACATTTTACAGATGAGGGCATTGAGATGTGCAGATAATAGGTTATATGCCCAGTGCTGCCGCAAGTGGTTGATTCAGATTTCAAACCCATGCAGTCTGGCTTCAGAAGGAGTAACCATTTAACTTCCTATTTAAGAGAATCTGAATAATACAATTTTTGAAAGTAATTAGATTTTTGTCTTTATAGTCCATGTCTTGGAGTTATGCAATGCAAGAGTGGGAATGGAAGATAAATTACCCAGGCAAGTGGAAATGGGAGGGTTTTTTACACTTCCTCTCTTCCTTCACAGAGGGAAGTGCTTTTAGGTAGAAAGTCAGCTAGGTATCTCAGTGTAGGTAATCGCATTAGCCACTTGCTCCCACATTCAACCTTTTTCTTCAGTGGGAAAGAACTTGGGAATCTTGAGGGAGGATTTATTGTCTCCTCTATTGTTGGCAAACTATGAAACATGTTAATTACTTTGGAAACTAGTATATGAAAAACTGAATCTTAAATGCAGTAATTCACAGAATCAGCTGAAGCTCTTCATATTTGTTGATTCATGATTGGAAAAGGAATAGCTTTGGGAAGAATTGAATAAGATGGCCTTCCATGGGAAGGGGAAAAGAAAAATAACTACATTCAGATAAATATCTTGGGGTCAGGAAGATCCCCTGGAGAAGGGAATGGGGACACACTCCACTATTCTTGCCTGGAGGATTCCATGGACAGAGGAGCCTGGTGGAGTATAGTCCATCGGGTCGCAAATAGTCAGACACACCTGAGTGACTAACACTTGCACTTTTCTCAGTGCAAATCTAAGGAAGTGAAATCTAAGGATAATCTAAGGAGATGGACTGCTCATAAGCACCAAAGCCTCTGAGGAAGTTTCAGGTCAATTTTATTGTTCTTATATCCAGATCTGTCCCCAATGGGAGGTTTGCAGTGGGTTTTACTTTAGGATGCTCACACAGTCCTCAGCAACCCCTCACCCAATCCTGCCCCCATCCCTCTTAGTGGTAATCTCTGGTATCAGTTTGGTAGGTTTCTTTCTGTAAGTTCTACTTTTTCATTTCCATGAAAAGATCTTGGCAATCTTTAAATGTGACCCCATATAGATCTACCTGGTTCCTTTTAGAAGTCTATATATTGTGGTATTTATATGTCAGATTGGAGGATCAGATGGTAAAGAATTTCTGCAATGAAGGAGACGTGGGTTCTGTCCCTAGGTTGGGAAGATCCCCTGGAGAAGGGAATGGTAACCCACCCCAGTATTCTTGCCTGGGGAATTCCATGGACAGAGGAGTCTTTTGGGCTACAATCCATGGAGTCACAAAAAGTTGGACACAACTGAGCGACTAACACGTTACATTACATATTCCATGGTATGAGTACATCATTAATATTCTCATCAACAGAGTATTATATCTGAAGTCTTTCCATAAACATTCTTAAACATGTTCCTTATACACAGGTATAGCTACTTCCCCAGAACAGCTAACAGATCAGTTCACTGGCATTTTAAATTTTAGTAGCTATCTTCAAACTGTCATACAAAATGGTTAAACAAATTCACATTTATACAGTGAATAGATGAGATAACGTATTTCCACATTGACATATTTTTTCATTCCAAAGCCTTTTGTATTATTCATTTATCAACTTTTGTTAATATTTAACTTAGAACATATCCTAACATTTTAAACCATTTTGTTGGATTAAAAATGACATCTTGTTTTTGTTTTTATTTTTAAGGTCCTAATTATAATTTTATATAGCAGATTGTAATACTTTCGACATTTATTTTTCTTCTTCTTATATGAAATCCATAGATTAATGTGAAGTATTCACATGAACCTCTTTATTTAAAAATAATTTTATTCCAGTGGGTAAATCTAATTTAAAGACTGTTTATTTTCACTATTGAAATGCTAGCACCCTAGCTAGTTTAATTTAATGTAGATTATGTAAAATAATACTTTAATTATATTTGAGTAGCCGAAATTATTGAAGCAACTACAGTATACATTTAGCTTACTATTAAATGTCTTGTTTATAATTTGTTTAGGTTCTTTTTTTAAAAGCCCTGAAAGCATTCAATAATTTATAAGTTAATAATCATAAACTAATATAGATTCTGGAATTAACAAATTTCAAAGATGTAGCTATAGATTTGATTCATTTTTAATGTTACTCTTTACTGTTACTATTATTTTCATGATTATTACTTGATAGGTATATGGGAATCATTGTTCAGTTTATGTTATTTTAGATGTATATTATGCAGATAAATTATAAATTTCAGTGGTTTGAATATAATGGAAAAAAGCTGTTTTAAAAATAGAGTTGGATTTGAATATATACTTTGGGTTCTGTCAGTTTGGCTGCTTTGTGTTATTTGAAAGCAAAGTATCTAAAAATGTCGTAATGCCTCTAAGAAAATATTAGTTGGATTAATTTTTTAAAATTAAAAATAAAATATTTAATGCAGGGTAAAATATTGACGTGACATTGTAAGAAAGATCATTATTGAAGGAAGTACACAATTGCTGTGAGAAAATGGTGTAATGTGAGTTGGAAAAAATATATATTAGCCACCAAAAAATACAAAGGAAAATATATATGTATGTATATATAAATACATATATATGCATATTAATATACATATATAAAATACACATATAAAATATATGTTATAGTTTATTTACTAATTTATACTGAGATGTAGAAATGATCACATCCAATTTCCTCATATGCAAATAAGAAAAAAAGGCCCATTTGTGACAGACAGTATAGCAAAAACTAGTTGGAGTGGGAAATGAGTAGTTCTGTTCTGGTTGGACTTTTGTTATGCCATGCAATATCTTTTTTGTTTTTAAATATTTTTTGAAGCATGTAGTGATTGTCTCCAAAAGGTCACATTCTATATTTAACTTATATGTAGATTTCCTTATGTATTTCTCACTACAGCTTCTTCAGATCACTTTGTATCTGTTTTTTGGATACCAAACTCAGAGAGCTAGAAAATGAAACAATATTTCAAAGTCTTTTTCCGATTTTCATTGTTTTTATTTTAACCATTTGGGTCCATTTTCTCTTCCACATTATTGCTTTTATTTTGATTTTATATTGGATTCCGAAAGTCGTTACACAGATATTGATATTAAAATATTTAATAAAATGCTGGAATATTAGATTGTGAGGACTGGCCAATAATGACATTCATCCTTTCATCAGAGAAATTAAATTAACGTAAAATAATGCCTATGGAGTTCTTCAAATTGACATTCATTTTCAGCTTATATACCCTGTAGAATATTTCTGAAATACAGGTAGCAAGCTACACATATTCCTTACTTACATAAATTATAGAGTCATTTTCTAGTGAAAATAGATAGTTGGGAATTGGTAACAAAAATAAATGTGTTTCATTCTCATAAACATTGATGCTGCAGGCCATGATGTTCCCAAACAGGGATAATGGTTATTACCAAGAAATAGTTCAATTTGGTGGCACTACTCTGTTCTGTCAAGTATAAATAAAGTAAGAATACAGTCACATTATTTTGAGTAAAAGAGTATTCCTTGAGAAGGATAAGAGATGTGATGATATAGCCCTATGTCCCCTTATGAAGTATTAACAAAACAAAACATTTTAGTTACATGGGCCCAATGCTGTTACCATCTGGATAGTAGGAAATGAGTTTAAACAGAATAATTACAATCCCAGTATAACATTTTGTGGCATAGCAAGAAGGATACAACTGTTATAACTTTGTAAAAAAGTAAAGTCAAACTGCAAGCCAATCATTTACAAGATATGACCATTTAAATCTGTTAAGGTTAATGTATGCTGAAGGACTGTCCAGAATTTGGAAAGTGTCATGCATGCATGCATGCTCAGTCACTTCAGTTCCGTCCAACTCTCTGTGACCCCATGGACTGTAACCTGCCAGGCTGCTCTGTTCCTGGGATTCTCCAGGCAAGAATACTGGAATGGGTTGCCATCTCCTCCTGCAGGTGATCTTCCTGACCCAGGAATTGAACCCATGTCTACTGGGTCTCCTGCATCACAGGTTGATTCTTTATCCACTGAGTCTTAATTGATTAAATTAAAATATTCTTGTTAGTTAAACTCCATTATTTTTTTCTTTACAGCTAGTATTTAAATGGAAAAGGAATGCACACACATAGACCCCTACACAGATATATATGGGTATAAATGTAATCATGACCTTATGATAATCATGGAAAAACAAAAATGTTAAAAGAATTGAACACATAAATCAAATCTACACTGTTGCATTTCCTCACTGCCAGGAGATATTTGTCAAAAAGAGAAGTGGAAAATGTATGATTTGCAAATAGCTTGTGGATATTTATTGCAGGGAGTTTTCCTCCACTATAAATACACTGAATACTGTCACAACAAAAATGAGCATATGTGAGTGTCAATATTTAGGTATTGCTTGTGTACTTACAGTATTCTAATAGTTTATCTGGGGTATAAACCTACATTTTAGCTAATATTTTACATATTTACTTAGTTTTTAAGTTACAGATAAAGTAGTGAAGACAATTTAAAAATAAACATGAATTTATAAATGTGTTTTAATCTAGATTGTAAAATATATGAATTTTTTATTTGTTATGTGATTATGTCAAGTTGGGCTAAATAAAGAGCCCAAGTCTATTTTGTTCACATACTTCTGGACACTCTAACCACACAAAAAACGGGATGCACCTCTTCACGCACCTCTACAGACTGCAATTGCCTCTGTATTTTTATCACTTATTGGTGAGAACAGTTTGCTACAAAGCAATAATGAAATGTAATCAAATGTCACTATGGTCTGTTATACTCAAGTAATGTCAGGTAAGAATAATAGGTTTCATAAAATGCTGAGTGAATCTGGGAACAACCCGATTCAGATGGTATTCAGATTCATGGCTCAATAAAATTACTCATATACACTTGGTATACATATATTGATATACAGTAAGCTATGTCTGTGATTATATTTAATTTTTCCACAGTGGATTATTGAAGGACTTTATTATGTAAGATTTTTGTGAGTCAAAATTCTTCAATAGATTTGAAATCACAAGTAAAATAATATTAAGGAGAAACTCTTAATTTAATGGTTTTTAATTCCAGGTTCCCTTACTAGGGGAGAAAAAGTGACCAAGGCTATGCTCTGTTTGTAGATCCAAGATACAAGGTTTTCAAAAGATGCATTAATGCCAGGGTGTGTGCATCAGTGCTCTGTCATGTCAGACTCTTTGTGATCCCATGGACTCTAGCCCACCAGACTCCTCTGTCCACGGAATTTTTCCAGCAAGAATATTGGAGTGGGTTGCCATTTCCTCCTATAGGGGGTCTCGCCAACCCAGAGACTGAACCTGATTTCCTGTGGCTCCTGCGTTAGCAGGCTGATTCTTTACTGCTGAATCACCTGGGAAACCCTAATGTCAGGTAAGCTGAGCTAATTATATAACATAAATTCAAAGACAACACTGTCAGTATGACTGTTACGTCCTGAAATGCTACAGTCCTCCACACCCAAACCACCTCTAAACTTTCATAGTCCATTGAGATTACTGAAATCAAGTCCTGGCTTCCAGGCTGGTGAAACTTTGTTCCCTTCCATCTCTTGTAGTGTTTGTAGAAAGAAATATGTCATGAATGTGAAGGAGATACCTAGTGATGTTTTCTCCAAGGACTCTGATGAAAGATGTATGGCTTTAGGCTATTAAGATTCATTGTAAAGTTTCAGTGGCTGAAGTACTCAAGACAAAATATCTGTGTAATTTTTGCATAAAGGTTCAGTTCTGCCAAGAAAAACGATTTTTAGCTTGAACTCTGAAATTTCAATACCCATCAGTACCAATTCAATCGTATGCATGTGTGGATGAGCAGCACCAGGGAGCATTGTGGGGTTTGATGGTTTCCAGAAAGATAAAACTTTATCTAAACTACTCAAATTTTATTAAATATAGATACTCTCTGGTGAAACAGGACATCTCTGCCTTTTGAATACTTCAGCATGTGTCCTCTGGTAGAGAGAAGACCCTAGTAGTTTGCATTAAGACAATAATCGTAAATATCCATTAGTAAAATGCGCATGTGTTATTAGTTACTTAGTCATGTCTGACTTTTTGCAACCCCATGGAGGGTTGCCTGCCAGGCTCCTCTGTCCATGGGATTTTCCAGGCAAAAATACTGGAGTGGGTTGCCATATCCCTGGGAATCTTCCTGACCCAGGGATCAAACTGGAGTCTCCTGTGTCTCCTGCATTGGTAGGCAGATTTTACCACTGTGCCACCTGGGAAGCCTGAGTAGTAAAGTAATGAATAGTGAACTAAGATAACTTCTTCTTTTAAGGCCAAAGATCATTTTCCTTCTCTGGGCCTGATGGATACATGTGTCTTCTGTTATAGTATTACAAGTATGTGGAGTGGCAATCAAGGGAAAAAAATCAAGGCAAAGCCATCCTAATTCAGTGCCCATTTCATCATAGTGGAGTAGACTCCTGAGTGTGGAAAAAAAATTGATTTTTTTTTCTGAAGAAAATATGGGATGTCAGCAGTTTTTCCTGACCCCTGGCTTCAAATACCATCTAGATGCTAAAGACTCCACCTTGCATTTTACTACCCTTGAACTCTCCCTTCAACACAGACTCCTGTACAATGATTGGCTGCCTAGTCAATATCTTTGCTTAGATATATATTTAAGCACTATCTAAACCACTATAGAAAAGAATAAGTCACAGAGCCATGTCAAGTTTAAAGAGGGTCTAAAAATTATGCCCAGCTAAAATTTAGACCTCTTAATAAACAATAGAGAATGAATATTGTTAGGTAACCAATAGCATCTGACAGCTGCCGTCTGCCGTCTATGGGGTCGCACAGAGTCGGACATGACTGAAGTGACTTAGCAGCAGTAGCAGCAGCAGCATCTGACGGCAGGTATGTCGTAGGTGTCTGTAAGCATATAATGTGTCCAAAAATGGAGCTCTCGAGTTTTCCTTTCAAACACGCTTCCCCTAAAGTTTGTCGTCCTGTTTGAGCTAGTTGCTCAGGATAAAAATCTTGGTGGTGTCTTGGGTTCCCCACCACTGCCTCTTTTTCTTTCTGACTTCACATTTGTCCCACTAATAAATTGTTACCCCTTCCTTTGCAAAAGCCTGAAAATACATGTTTCTTTACCTTCTCTGCTTACACTACAGTCTGAGCAACTGCTATTTCTCACCTGGGTAATTGTTATAACCCCCAAAGTCATCATCCTGCCTCCCACTTTGGCTTACAATAGTTTTTTCTATTGTAAAAACAACATCAACCATAATGCTGTTTATCTAATCATGAGTCTCCTCTGCTGGAGCATGTCTCATTTCTAGTTAAGTAAGTGACAAACCTCTGTGCATTCTACCCTTTCTTGCTTCATACTTAAGCCCCTACCCATTTCCCCTGTCTCACTCCATTCCAGCCTGACTGTCGTTTCCTCTTAGTTATTGCTCAAACACGTTGAACACTTTTTTTTTTTTTTTCCTTTTCAGGAGCTTTGAAGCTACTGTTCTCTCTGCTTGACATTGTTTCTTTAATTTTTGTTTTCAATTTTTCACTTGCTTCAAGTCACTTTTCAAATGCCACCTCTTCAGAGAGGTCTTCAAGATCAGGTTTGAGTCTTAAAGTTTTATAAAAAAATAACATATATGTCAGCCAATCTCTTTTCCTTTCCTACTTTGCTGCTCTTCAGAAAGATATATGTGTATGTGTATATATACATATATACGCACATACACACAATTTTTAAGCATGTGTGTATATATTTAAAACATATTCAAATATTAATGTGTACTGAACATAGAAGTACCTCCAAAATAGTTGAAAAGTGGGTGATAGAGTAATGACCCCTCAAAGATGTTCACATGCTGATCACTGGAGCCTGTGATAACTTTTACCATAAAGGGAAATTAAAGTTGCAGATGGAATTGTTTGCTAATCATTCAGTCTTAAAATAGGAACAATATTCTGGATTATCCCAATGGCCCCAGTGTAATCACAAAGATTCTTAGAATTGTAAGAGGGAGACAAGAGGGAGATATTGTAAGAGGGAGACATTACTCTCCTTCTGAGTAATGGCAGAATGAGAAGAACTCGGTTCATTGTGTTGGCTTTAAAGATGGATGAAGGGACCATGGGTCTCAGAAAGCAGAAAATCTTTAGACTGGAAAAGGCAAGTAACTAGATTCTCCTTCAAGACTTTCAGAAGGAATATTGCCTAGTGAGACTCATTTCAGACATCAGTTCAGTTCAGTCACTCAGTCATGTCCAACTCTTTTGAGACCCCATGGACTGCAGCACACCAGGCCTCCCTGTCCATCACCAACTCCTGGAGTTTACTAAAACTTATGTCCATTGAGTCGAAGGAGATGGAAGAGAAGGGGAGAAAGGGATGACAGAATGAGACGGTTGGATGGCGTTTCAGACATGTAACCTGCAAAATTATAAAATAATAAAATCGTGGTAAATTGTCACAGCAGCAATAGGAAGGGCTTCCCTGGTGGCTCAGTGATAAAGAATCCGTCTACCAATGCAGGAGATGCAGGCAATGTGAGTTCAATCCCTGGGTGGGGAAGACCCCCTGGAGAAGGACATGGCTACCTACTCCAGTATTCTTGCCTGGAGAATTCCAAGGACAGAGAATCCTGGTGGGCTACTGTCCATGAAGTCACAAGAGTCAGGTACAACTTCATGATTAAACCACCACCATAGCAACCTGGTTCCAACACGTCTTGACAAATAGATGGGGAAACAATGGAAACAGTGAGAAACTTTATTTTGGGAGGGCTCTAAAATCACTGCAGATGGTGACTGCAGCCATGAAATTAAAAGACGCTTACTCCTTGGAAGAACTGCTGTGACCAACCTAGCTGCTGCTGCTAGGTCGCTTCAGTTGTATCTGATTCTGTGCAACCCCATAGATGGCAGCCCACCAGGCTCTTCTGTCCCTGGGATTCTCCAGGCAAGCATACTGGAGTGGGTTGCCATTTCCTTCTTCAATGTATGCTGCTACTGCTGCTGCTGCTGCTGCTAAGTTGCTTCAGTCGTGTCCAACTCTGTGTGACCCCATAGACAGCAGCCCACCAGGCTCCTCTGTCCCTGGGATTCTTCAGGCAAGAACACTGGAGTGGGTTGCCATGTCCTTCTCCAATGCATGAAAGTGAAAAGTGAAAGTGAAGTCGCTCAGTCGTGTCCGACTCTTAGCGAACCCATGGACTGCAGCCTACCAGGCTCCTCCGCCCATGTGATTTTCCAGGCAAGAGTACTGGAGTGGGGTGCCATTGCCTTCTCTGTCTCCAATGCATGCTAAGTCGCTTCAGTCGTCTCCAACTCTGTGAGACCCCATGGACAGCAACCCACCAGCCTCCTCTGTTCACAGGATTCGCCAGGCAAGAATACTGGAGTGGGTTGCCATTTCCTTTGCCCACGACCAACTTAGATAGCATATTAAAAAGCAGAGACATTACTTGGCTGACAAAGCTCCATCTAGTCAAAGCTGTGGTTTTTCCAGTAGTCATGTATGGATGTGAGAGTTGGACTATAAAGAAAGTTGAGTGCCGAAGAATTGATGCTTTTCAGCTGTGATGTTAGAGAACACTTGAGAGTCCCTTGGACTGCAAGGAGATCCAACCAGTCAATCCTAAAGGAATTCATTCTTAAATATTCATTGGAAGGACTGATGCTGAAGTTGAAACTCCAATACTTGGCCACCTGATGCGAAGAACTGACTCATTGGAAAAGACCCTGTAGCTGGAAAAGATCGAAGGCAGGAGGAGAAGGGGATGACAGAGGACGAGCTGGTTGGATGGCATCACCAACTTGATGGAGTTTGAGACTGAGGAAGCTCCAGGAGTTGGTGATGGACAGGGAAGCCTGGCGTGCTGCACTCCACGGGGTCACACAGAGTCGGACACGACTGAAGTGACTGAACTGAACCACAGCAATAGGAAACACATTCAAAGAAAAATATATTTAAAGTATAATTTGGATATTGTTCTAGCAAAGGTACTTGCCTGAGTTGGTGGTTCTTACATCTGTTAGGATCCTTTTGTTTACAAACTTGCCTTTCTTCATTCCTGTCTAACCTGAAATAGTACCTGTCTTTGTGTAAATGCTAATTTTGTAGTTGTATAGGACTGTGTTTATTTTTGATTGGTCAGAATAGCTTCAGGAAGTATTCTTCTTCTATTTATTCTATAACTACTCTGTTTAGAGTTATTTAAAACTCTAATAAAATATTATTCACTGGAAAGTAAGTGAAAAAGTATGCTCGTATTAATTCAAATAAAATTTCTGATAATCAAATAAATCATAATTTTGTTATTTTTAGTTTTTCACCCAAACTATTAACAATGGAGTAATAATAATAAAATAATAATTAAAACTTATTTGACACTACATGTCAAGCATTTTTTATATGCATACCAGTGACTAGATATACTCTGAGTAACATATGTTTGTGACACATTCAACTGTTGTAACATTTTATAGAATGAAAATACTGAGGCAAGGAAAAATTAGATACATTGCTCAAAGTCCAACAACTAGAAAATATCTCAGAGAATGAATTTTCTTCTAGAATTCCAGACTAAGTATGTGTCCATGGTATGATTTAAATTCTTGGGCTGTTATGAGTTAAACAATCACAAGGAGACAGAGAGCTAGTGCTCAGGCATTTATATGAGCTCATTACATTTTGAGGTTTCTGTTTACAGTGATCTGTTCTCTACATTTCAAGAAAGCTAGCTTATATCATGCTCTGGGTGCTTGTCTATGTGTGAATGTGTGTGTATGTGTGTTTTGTTTGCAGCTGCTAACATGCACCTGCATCAGCCTGAATCCAGCTACAGCCCACTATTAGTGCATATTAACTGGAATACTTGAAACTGTCTTTGCTTGCCTTTGACATTAATGGTTGACCCTACTGTTCCTTTATCTTTATACAGCCTATCTTCTTCTCAGAATATTCTTCCTTTAGCACTATATTCAGCTAATAATTTGATGTGTTGTCATTTTGGTCTCCAACTAGTTTTAAGTTTTAGCAATTCAAAATGCATTTGATATAATGGAGCACAACTCTAGGATATACTAGCAGTTATGTTTCTCTTCTTTTATTTTTAAACGTGGTCATTCATACAACCAAGAAAATAAGCTTTAAGGTGATATGAGCTTCCCTGGTGGCTCAGCTGTAAAGAATCCACCTGCAATTCAGGAGTTGCAGGAGACACAGTTTCCATCCCTGGGTTGGAAAGATCCCCTAGAGAAGGGCATGGCAACTCACTTCAGTGTTCTTGCCTGGAGAATCCCATGGACTGAGGAGCATGGCAGGCTACAGTCCATAGGGTCACACAGAGTTGGACACAAATGAAGTGACTTAGCATGTACGCATGCAAAGGTGGTATTTTGTTTTTCCTTTTTTCATTTTGCAAAATCAATGTTATAGAGCAAACCATAGTCATTTAACGCATTTTTTAAAATCCTAATCAGTGTATTGTTTAGGAGAAAATTAAATTAGTGCCTCAAAGGGATTAAATATCACAGTTCCTTTTTGCATTCTTCTCTTGAAAAATAATCAGTCACCTGCATAGTTATTGAGTACTGTTTCAGTAGAAATTGCATATGAATTTAAATTGTGTATTTGAGTACTTGACTTATATTGAGAAAACTGACCAAATTTCCTAACATGAATGGAAGATACATGTATCTGACTAATTAAATAGCTTTTTTCTTAAAGTGAGGGCTTCCCTGGTGGCTCAGATGGTAAAGAAACTGCCTGCAATGCAGGAGACCAGGGTTCAGTTCTTGAGTTGGGAAGATCCCCTGGAGAAAGAAATGGCAACCCACTCCAGCATTTGTGCCTTGTGAATTCCATGAACAGAGGAACCTAGAGGGCCAAATCCATGGAATAGCAAAGAGTCAGATAGGACTGAGCAACTGTCACTTTTATTAAAGTGAGGTATTTTGTCGTTGTTGTTTGTTTGTTTGGATATTTACATAGTGTTTAAATTCTTCTGTTTTGTCTTTTTTACCTCCAAGATCACTTTCTAGGGATTAAGTCAGGCTGATCAAATTTGGTCAACTGATTACATAATAATTAAGTACAGACAGTCTGTTCAAATAACTGCTTTTAAATTCTTGCATTCAAGAATCGTATAGATTAGAATCAAAATAAGGAAAATTGTGGGGATTTTGGAAGAAAAGAGACTTGTAAGTTATTGTGATAAACAGTAAAAGTGGAGAGAAGGAAATAAAAGTAAAAATAAAAGAGAATAGGGTTACATATAACACATTCTGTTAAAAAGTGCAGCAGAATTAATTTTTAATATTTTTCAGTGAAGCATGGTACAAGGATTGAGGTTTTAGAGATAATTAATTTTTTTGTTTTGTTTTTATTTTTATTTTTGTTGATCCAAATTATTTTATTTTATTTTTTATTATAATTTTATTTTAATTAGAGGCTAATTACTTTACAATATTGTATTGGTTTTGCCATTTATCAAAATGAATCTGCCACGGGTATACACATGTTCCCCATCCTGAACCCCCCTTCCACCTCCCTCCCCGTACCATCCCTCTGGGTCATCCCAGTGCACCAGCCCCAAGCATCCTGTATCATGCATCGAACCTGGACTGGTGATTTGTCTCATATAGATAATTAGGTTTTTGAAGTCTTTTAGTTTTCTAAAAACCAATAGCTAGGGTATATATTAAATAATAAAAAATAATTGGTTTTAGAGTTTAAAACTAATTAAATGCTCTGATTGGTTTTAAATAAAGCTGTTTCTCTTTGTTCTTTTTTCCAGCTGTTTTATTATTATTGATTAAAATATCTAACTCTGTAACCTATGGTTTTTAATAGTTCATAATAGTCTGATAATATATAGTAGGAAAATTGCTCAATTCTGAGATTTTATTAGTATAATATATCTGTTTTTCAGAAATTGATTTGCAGTAAATATTTTAAAAATATGCAGAAGGAGAGAAGAAATCAAACTCTAGGTAATTGATTTTATCAATAGCTTTTTTTTTCACTATGAATATACAGAACTGATAATGTATTTGAAATAGCTTTATATTTCAATTACTTTTCTAATCAGTTTATTATATTTCAGCTCTTCAGTTCAGTTCAGCTGCTCAGTCGTGTCCAACTCTTTGCGACCCCATGAATCACAGCACTCCAGGCCTCCCTGTCCATCACCAACTCCTGGAGTTCAATCAAACTCATGTCCATTGAGTCAGTGATGCCATCCAGCTATCTCAACCTCTGTCGTCCCCTTCTCCTCCTGCCCCCAATCCCTCCCAGCATCAGGGTCATTTCCAATGAGTCAGCTCTTCGCATGAGGTGGCCAAAGTACTGGAGTTTCAGCCTCAGCATCAGTCCTTGCAATGAACACCCAGGACTGATCTCCTTTAGGATGGCCTGGCTGGATGTCCTTGCAGTCCAAGGGACTCTCAAGAGTCTTCTCCAACACCACAGCTCAAATGTATCCATTCTTCGGTGCTTAGCTTTCTTCACAGTCCAACTCTCACATCCATACATGACCACTGGAAAAACCATAGATATCAATAAAAAATACTTTATGCAATATTATCTTGTGTGAAATAGGGACAGAAATCTCCCATTATTACACATTACTAAAAATAGAAATGTTTGTTGTGTGTTTTTTGTTTAAGTGGTTCGTATTAGGTTAAAAACAAAACTTCTCTTAAGAGGTCATTAGATCTTTTCATTTAAAACAATTTATACTTATTTTTAATTTAATAATTTGATTATCAGCTTTCTGCAAGATAAGGGATAAATCACTGTGGAGTATATTGATGAACACATTGCAATCTCTGCTGTCAAAGAAGCATTCACTTCAGTTCAGTTGCTCGGTCATGTCAGACTCTGCAACCCCGTGGACTGCAGCACACCAGGCCTCCCTGTCCATCACCAGCTCCCAGCGCCTGCTCAAACTCATGTCCATTGAGTTGGTTATGCCATCCAACCATCCCATCCTTTGCTGTCCTCTTCTCCTTTTGCCTTCAGTCTTTCCCAGCATCAGGGTCTTTTCCAGTGAGTCAGTTCTTCACATCAGGTGACCAAAGTATCGGAGCTTCAGCTTCAGCATCCATCCATCAAAGAAATGTATATTGTCCAGTGAAGAGATCAGATATTTAACTAGTCCTACCAATGAGCAAAACAATACTGGAGAGGAGTGAAGGAGTTACTTGTATATAAATTGAGAAGATTATACAGCTTTCTTATTAAAAATTTTTTGTAAATCCCCAAACTTAGCAAAAATCATAACAAAATTCAAACAAAAAAGTGGGACATAATTTCTAACAGAGCCGCACAATCTTCTGTACCTATACGTCTGCGTCCAGAGAGTTGCATTTCTGCAAAGAGCAAAAATGTTATAAATTAAGTGCTATCACTATCATGTTTATGTAAAGCAGAATTTCCCATTTTCTTTACTTTTACGAATGATGCCCATGGCTATGGCATCCTTTATTTAACTTTAAAAGTGCTAACTTCAACGGCAGTTTTTCTGTCAAAGACAGTAAAATATAGAAAGAAGTTATTAGGCTATAGGAGCTGTCAGTTTCTTTGACAATTCCAAAAATGCCAGATGTACTCATAATAAATAATCTAGTTATGCGTGATTCCTTCAGCCTCTGAGATAACGATGTTGAAAAACACCACAGATGGCATCTTGAAATGGGATAAACATCGTGCAAGTGGTGAGAAGGCCAGGGTGAAAAGTAGCTATCCCTCCCCAGTCGTTGAGTGAGAAATTTCCCCAGGTGGGTAACACTGGCAGAAGCACATTTGGAGCGCTCCTTCAGGTTACTTCCGTGGGCTCAGACAGCAGGTCACTCTATTTCCTGGCAGGATCACTGCCTACACGCAGTGTAACGCCATGGAACCTGTCACGCGCTCAGATGGGATTTGATGTATCTACTTGCCAGGCGATCTTTTTCTCTATCACAAAAAAATGCCCGTTTACTGAATGTAATCTCTATAAAAGGAAAGTGCACAAATCATTAGAGGTGAAGGAAATGCATATCAGAGTCACTAAGGGACTTACCTAAGGTCATAGGGGCAGCTGAGAGAAGAGCTGAAGCATAGCCTTTGGGTTTTTGGCATCAAGAACATGATTGCCCCACTCTGTTTGAGCAGCCTATTGTATTGTTTACTATCATCACCCATTTGCTTCCCCAGATGAAAGAAAAAAAAAATAGAAAAGAAATCCAAACATATTTCAAAAAAAAAGTTGTAGTATATAATATGCATACGACCAAACAGCTATTTAAATTTATTTTTCATTGCCAAGTTTTTTTTTTTCCTCATTCCATTCACAGTGAAGGGGCTAAATATGACTGCGTTAAAAATAAAGACTTGAATGTTGATTGTTTAGCCATTCCAATTCAGATTTTACATATTGGCCCTGAAGATATTTTTGAATCACTGTACAATCAATCCCTCTGTATCTATAGGAGATTGTTTCCTGGACAACCAAAGATACCAAAATCCTTAGATGCTCAAGTCCCTTGTATAAAATGGCATAATAATTGCATTTAACCTAAATAAGCACATCCTCCCATATACTTAGATCATCTCTAGATTATTTATAATACTTAACACAATATAAATACTATGAAAATAGTTTTAGATGCAATGTAGATGCTACATAAATAGTTGATACAATGGCAAATTTAAGTTTTGCTTTTTGGAACTTTTGCAAAAAATTTTTCAGAATATTATCAATTTGGATCAGTCTGGTGATGCAGAACACCAGGATATGATGGGGTAATTTTATATAACTGACATGGAGAAAACTTTAGATCTGTAAATCTCGCTTAGGAAAATAGAAAAAAGGCACTATTTTTAGGGCAATCTGACTGGTTAAACTTCAGTAATTGGTGTTTATAATGCTAGGAGGAGACATTGACAGTATCTAGTAAATAAAGTAGGTTAATTATAAACAATGGACATGTGACAAATCTTGGAGAGACAATTATTCTAAGTGTCCCAAGAGTTCATGTCCTGTATAGAGACTTAGTAAGTTGCTAAATATAACATCAGGATTAGAAAAAGAAATTTTCCCTCATCATTAATAATCTAAAAGGGTACCAAGTCTTTTTACTAAAGAGCAGTCACTTTAAAATAGAGTCATTTTAAAGGACTGATGTTTTAATAAAAATTTTGAATTTGACTAGTTGACATATTCATATAAATTCCTAAAAATACTTTTTTCTGTAATTTCCTGTTTTTAAAGATCAGTGAGTTTGCTTTACTTCGATCTATGTTCTATGTAATAATGAGAAATAAAAAATGGAGATTGTGTGTATGTTTAGATATAAAATCGTAATTAGACACTGACTGGGCAGCAGAAAGGTTAAACGTTCAATGTGTGCTATTTTAAGATGTGGGAACAACTGCTTTCTCTGTGTCAATGTACTCTGAAATCCCAGCTAGTATGAGGAGAATTTCCAACTGAACATGCAAGAGCCACAAGCAATTTGAAGCTCTCCTTCTTAAACGGACCTTGTGTTTAGGAATCAGCTTACAGTTTCAGGACACTCCTGTGTATTTATATTTGGAATACTGCCTGTTACAGAAAGCTGTCCTCCCATTAGTGTGTGCAGAGCAGCCCCTTCTGTAAGAATAGGCGTAGAACACCCTTTCTGTTGATGAGAGTGATGTTCAAGTACACTCTTTTTGTAAAATGAGGGCCCAAGAGTTTTACTTGAGATTGACAGTGTAAGTTTATAAGTTGGCTAAGTCCACATATCTATTTACCTAATTCTAAAGAGTACTTTTTCACCAACATTAGAACATTCTATTGGTTGAGTCAGACATGACTTAGTGACTGAACGACAACAATCAAGTCAAATATATTAGACTTGTCAACAACCACTTTCATTATCTCATATTGCTATTTTTAGGAATATAGCAATCTATAATTAGCAAAAAATGATTTGAGGTAAAATCAAGTTATCAGAAATGTTGCCTTTTTCAGTAAGAAATCTGGTAGGTAAACTGCTATTCTCTTCTTGACCCCTTCTTAGGAATGTACTCTACAAAACGAAAATTAGAACAGCGCACATCAGTGGAGATACAGACGATTGTTAATTCAAATTTAAATACTATAGAACAGTGTTCTGTGTAATTTTACAGGCCTTTTTGGCAAAGATGCATCATTCAAACATTCCATAAACTGCTTTGTGGTTGGTTTCATAATTTCTATTTAAGGGTCACAGTCTGTGACCTTGTCCAAGCAAAATATAATAAATGCCATATAAAACGTAATGAGGAACGAATTGTCTATTTAAATATAATTTTAGAGCTGAAATAAATACTACCTTAAAAGGGAAGGTAGATCACTAATACCATCAAGGAAATAGGTGGATGAAATGAAAGTATCTTCTAAAACATCAGTAATTTTAACAAGGACAGCAGGTCAAATGTGAACAGAATTAATTGCTTGTGTGCTTACACATTGTCCTGTGAGGAAGATAAAACTTCAAATTGTAATTGCTGTTCACTATGACTTCCGTGACTCTCATGATTTTTGAATGAAAATCTTGACTATAAAAACTTGCCTTACTTCTCATCATTTTGTCAATGCCCAAATGGATTCACACATTAATTTAGTAAATATTTATTGTTACAGTATGTAAGATACTGGGCCAAGCATGGTTACAATTTATAAGAAGTAAAACTATAAATGGAGCGTATGAAAGGAAAATTTGAGCATAAAAGTTTGGATGGTTAAACACGAAGATTCTATTTCACTTGTATTAATTCCTTTCTATAAACACAACTGTGAGAATTTGTAATTGAAGGTCAGAAGGCCCTATACCTTGAACGATAAGCTTGTGATTCAGATTCAATTGACTGACTACAGGATGTTTCACCAGCAAAAGTAATTACTAATTCTATTCCCATTAGAAGAGAAATATAAATTAGTTAATGATTTTCTTTCCTTATCATTTTTAATTTAATGATCCCGAAAATGTTAGATAGCTGTTTGCTCTTAGAATTACAGAAAAGTCAAGGAGTTCATTTTTTCAAAAACTTTAATGGATTTTTAAGTCACTGTGTCATGAAAGGTTAGCAAATCTCTATGGTCATTCTAATTTAAGTGCAGAAAATGCATTTTGAATAGATGTCAGATAAATAGTTTTAGAAATACTCTTTTACAAATTACTTTCGTCAGATACATAGTAACTTAAATGTATAATACATAGACACATGAAGAAAATTTATTATGCCTGTGTTATATCACTTGTGGCAGTGAACTCCAGGTAATTTTCCTAATTCTTCTGGGCTGAAAGCAAATATTAAATATAAAAGAAATGCTAGTGGAATAGGATGTTTAACCCAGTCTTTAGGCATTCTCTTTAAAACCATGTTTTTATCAAAATGATTTAACTACCTTGGCTAAAACCTTTCTTCTAGGAGGCTTCAGGCACATTATGAATGACAATATCATTTGGGACAGATAATGACATAATTTGGTTTAAAAGAAAACAGAAATAAAATTTATAATGTTATTTTTTTAGCCTTTAAAATGACTATATATTAAAATGTGTTAATATGACCTCTCCATTTTAAAGTTCATTATGCTTATTAGGAGAAACTCATAGATAAAATGTATTTTTAAAGAAAGGGATGGGTTAGACAATTAAAAGATGACTCTCCCAACTATTGACCTTCAAATTGAGGCAGGCACAATGATAGAAGTTCCTCTGGGTCTAACTAGAGAGAACAAAAGCAGAAAAAATGGATATGAGCCAAATTTTGCAGATCTGCTTTCATATTCTTGCTTTGGATTTTTCAGTTTGTGAGAAACAGTTTAGTTTTAGATTTAAAAAAAAATTTGTGATCTTATAGCAAGATGAAAATCATCCTTAATCTGCTTTATTATAAATATAGAATGGTATTGCCTAATTTATTTATATCCCTTCTAAGCAAAATGTCTATGAACATCTAGCCGCATCTAGGAATCATTCATTTCTGGAATGATTTAACATAAGATGAATATGGGCATACTTTCATTAAATGAAGTCCGTTCTTGGTTATACAATCATGTACGGGTGTCTAAGACTGATAAAATAAAACACACTGTTTATAGTGTATTGCTCATATAATTTTTTCTTTATTGTTTTGCTTCCATGTAGTAATGCAGTCTTATTTTAGTCATAATAATTGAGAGTTTTATATTTAGATAATGTTTGTATAGTATCAGGTATATTTTGTATGTGATATTATTATGTTATGAATATTATAATATACAATTATGGGGTATATAATATATATTGTTGAAGAATGATCATTATTTAAATTATTGCTGAATCCTCAAGGTAAGTATTTTAGTTGCTTAATAGATTTGGCTAAGCAAGTTACTTCAGTATATTTTGCTAACAGGACTGAATGAATAAAATTGTAAATTATGATGAAATTGTAACTTCAAAGAATGAACACCACTGGCATGTTGATTCATGTTAAAACTAGTTTTTTTAAATTATTCTAAAAAATAACTCAGTCCATAGTTTTTTTTTTGACCTAATGTAAGACCAACCTAGATAACATATTAAAAAGAAGAGACATTACTTTGCCAAAAAAGGTCCATCTAGTCAAGGCTATGGTTTTTCCAGTGGTCATGTATGGATGTGAGAGTGGGACTGTGAAGAAGGCTGAGCACTGAAGAATTGATGTATTTGAAATGTGGTGTTGGAGAAGACTCTTGAGAGTCCCTTGGACTGCAAGGCGGTCCAACCAGCCCATCCTAAAGGAGATCAGTCTTGGGTGTTCATTGGAAGGACTGATGCTAAAGCAGAAACTCCAATACTTTGGCCACCTCATGTGAAGAGTTGACTCATTGGAAAAGACTCTGATGCTGGGAGGGATTGGGGGCAGGAGGAGAAGGGGATGACCCAGGATGAGATGGCTGGATGGCATCACTGACTCCATGGACATGAGTTCAACTGAACTCCGGGAGTTGGTGATGGACAGGGAGGCCTGGTGTGCTGCGATTCATGGGGTTGCAAAGAGTCGGACATGACCAAGTGACTGAGCTGAACTGAACTGAACATGTTGAACAGTCTTTTTACATATTCAAAAGTTGACTGAATGACATTTATATAAAGTTTGGAAAAGTGATATGATCTGATTGTCATTTTAAAAAGATTATTCTGTATATTATTATTATACTAATTTTTTAAAAACTCTAATTTCTTAAATGTAACACCCAAATTTGTGTGTGGATGACAGAGTTTGTGTTAAAAAAAAAACAAACCCAAACTATAAATAAGAAAACCAGTTAGAAACTTAGTTTAACAATAAGAGATGAGAGATGAGGACAACTTAGACCTGGATGATAACAGTGGAGGTATTAGTGAAAGTTGTTTATTTAGTGCTATATTTTTTGAAGGGAAGGAATTTGATGAGGAATAAGTGTGGAGTATGGGAAATAACAGTCAAGGCTGAGATCAATAACCTCAGATATGCAATGACACCACCCTTATGGCAGAAAGTGAAGAGTAACTAAAAAGCCTCTTGATGAAAGTGAAAGAGGAGAGTGAAAAAGTTGGCTTTAAAGCTCAACATTCAGAAAACGAAGATCATGGCATCTGGTCCCATCACTTGATGCCACATAGATGGGGAAACAGTGGAAATAGTGGCTAACTATTTTTAGGGGTTCCAAAATCACTGCAGATGGTGATTGCAGCCATGAAATTAAAAGATGCTTACTCCTTGGACTTTGTTTCTATCACCAGTCACATCCACAGCTGGGTTTTGTTTTTGCTTTGGCTCCATCCCTTCTTTCTTTCTGGAGTTATTTCTCCACTGGTCTCCAGTAGCATATTGGACACCTACTGACCTGGGGAGTTCCTCATTCAGTATCCTATTATTTTGCCTTTTCATACTGTTCTGGTGATAGAAACAAAGTTCGATGCTGTAAAGAGCAATATTGCGTAGGAACCTGGAATGTCAGGTCGATGAATCAAGGCAAATTGGAAGTGGTCAAACGAGATGGTAAGGGTGAAAGTCGACATTCTAGGAATCAGCGAACTAAAATGGACTGGAATGGGTGAATTTAACTCAGATGACCATTATATCTACTACTGTGGGCAGGAATCCCTCAGAAGAAATGGAGTAGCCATCATGGTCAGCAAAAGAGTCCAAAATGCAGTACTTGGATGCAATCTCAAAAACGACAGAATGATCTCTGTTCGTTTCCAAGGCAAACCATTCAATATCACCGTAATCCAAGTCTATGCCCCAACCAGTAATGCTGAAGAAGCTGAAGTTGAATGGTTCTATGAAGACCTACAAGACCTTGTAGAACTGACACCCAGAAAAGATGTCCTTTTCATTATAGGGGACTGGAATGCAAAAGTAGGAAGTCAGGAAACACCGGGAGTAACAGGCAAATTTGGCCTTGGAATGCGGAATGAAGCAGGGCAAAACATAATAGAGTTTTGCCAAGAAAATGCACTGGTCATAGCAAAGACCCTCTGCCAACAACACAAGAGAAGACTCTACACATGGATATCACCAGACGGTCAACACTGAAATCAGATTGATTATATTCTTTGCAGCCAAAGCTGGAGAAGCTCTATACAGTCAACGAAAGCAAGACCGGGAGCTGACTGTGGCTCAGTCATGAACTCCTTATTACCAAATTCAGACTCAAATTGAAGAAAGTAGGGAAAACCGCTAGACCATTCAGGTATGACCTAAATCAAATCCCTTATGATTATACAGTGGAAGTGAGAAATAGATTTAAGGGCCTAGATCTGATAGACAGAGTGCCTGATGAACTATGGAATGAGGTTCGTGACATTGTACAGGAGACAGGGATCAAGACCATACCCATGGGAAAGAAATGCAAAAATGCAAAATGGCTGTCTGGGGAGGCCTTACAAGAAAGGAGAGAAAGCGGAAAGAAGAGAAGTGAAAAGCAAAGGAGAAAGGGAAAGATATAAGCATCTGAATGCAGAGTTCCAAAGAATAGCAAGAAGAGATAAGAAAGCCTTCTTCAGTGATCAATACAAAGAAATAGAAGAAAACAACAGAATGGGAAAGACTAGAGATCTCTTCAAGAAAATTAGAGATACCAAGGGAACAGTTCATGCAAAGATGGGCTTGATAAAGGACAAAAATACTATGGACCTTACAGAAGCAGAAGATATTAAGAAGAGGTGGCAAGAATACACAGAAGAACTGTACAAAAAAGATCTTCACAAACCGGATAATCATGATGATGTGATCACTCACCTAGAGCCAGACATCCTGGAATGTGAAGTCAAGTGGGCCTTAGAAAACATCACTACGAACAAAGCTAGTGGAGGTGACGGAATTCCAGTTGAGCTATTTCAAATCCTGAAAGATGATGCTATGAAAGTGCTGCACTCACTATGCCAGCAAATTTGGAAAACTCAGCAGTGGACACAGGACTGGAAAAGGTTAGTTTTCATTCCAATCCCAAAGAAAGGCAATGCCAAAGAATGCTCAAACTACCACACAATTGCAGTCATCTAACATGCTAGTAAAGTAATGCTCAAAATTCTCCAAGCCAGGCTTTAGCAATATGTGAACCGTGAACTTCCACATGTTCAAGCTGGTTTTAGAAAAGGCAAAGGAACCAGATATCAAATTGCCAACATCCACTGAATCATCAAAAAAGCAAGAGAGTTCCAGAAAAACATCCTTTTCTGCTTTATTGACTATGCCAAAGCCTTTGACTGTGTGGATCACAATAAACTGTGGAAAACTCTGAAAGAGATGGGAATACCAGACCACCTGACCTGCCTCTTGATAAATCTGTATGCAGGTCAGGAAGCAACAGTTAGAACTGGACATGGAACAACAGACTGGTTCCAAACAGGAAAAGGAGTGCATCAAGGCTGTATAATGTCACCCTGCTTATTTAACTTATATGCAGAGTACATCATGAGAAACACTGGACTGGAAGAAACAAAAGCTTGAATCAAGATTCCTGGGAGAAATATCAATAACCTCAGATATGCAAATGACACCACCCTTATGGCAGAAAGTGTAGAGAAACTAAAAAGCCTCTTGATGAAAGTGAAAGAGGAGAGTGAAAAAGTTGGCCTAAAGTTCAGCATTCAGAAAATGAAGATCATGGCATCCGGTCCCATCACTTCATGGGAAATAGATGGAGAAACAGTGGAAACAGTGTCAGACTTTATTTTTTGGGGCTCCAAAATCACTGCAGATGGTGACTGTAGCCATGAAACTAAAAGACGCTTACTCCTTGGAAGAAAAGTTATGACCAACCTAGATAGCATTTTCAAAAGCAGAGACATTACTTTGCCAACTAAGTTCCATCTAGTCAAGGCTATGGTTTTTCCAGTGGTCATGTATGGATGTGAGAGTTGGACTGTGAAGAAGGCTGAGCACTGAAGAATTGATGCTTTGGAACTGTAGTGTTGGAGAAGACTCTTGAGAGCCCCTTGGACTGCAAGGAGATCCAACCAGCCCACTCTGAAGGAGATCAGCCCTGGGATTTCTTTGGAAGGAATGATGCTAAAGCTGAAACTACAGTACTTTGGCCACCTCATGCAAAGAGTTGACTCATTGGAAAAGACCCTGATGCTGAGAGGAATTGGGGGCAGGAAGAGAAGGCGACAACAGAGGATGAGATGATTGGATGACATCACTGACTCAACGGACATCAGTTTGAATAAACTCTGGAATTTGGTGATGGACAGGAGGCGTGGCATGCTGCCGTTCATGGGGTTGCAGAGAGTCGGACAAACTGAGCGACTGAACTGAACTATTTATCAGTTACCAAATCGAGAAGACTGATGAGGCTCAATTTTTGAAAGGAACAGGAAGAGTTCAATTTTGGCATCAAGCCTGAAATCCTATTAGATAAAATTTCTCAGGAAGCAGTTCGGATAAAAAGGTCTATTTTTGAAGTGAAAGGTGTGAGATGGACATATATTTGTCAATTATCTCTGTATAGTTGATTTTAAGGCATGAAACTTGGTGAGAACATATTAGTGAGGGCATGCAAAGTAGGAGTCTGGTAACTGACCTTGGGGATGGAAGTAGTAAGGAGGGGAGATGAAATCACAAAAGCAAACAACATGGGTGACTAGTGATATGAGGAGACAAAACAGCAGTGCTTTTTTTTTTTTTCTTCTGGTTGTATTGAGATATTATTTACATATAGCCCTATATGGGGTTCCCTTTGGTGCAGATGGTAAACAACCTGCCTTCAGTGCTGGAGACCTGGGTTCGATCCCTGGGGTGGGTTGATCCCCTGGAGGAGGGCATGGCAACCCACTCCAGGATTCTGGCCTGGAGAATCCCATGGACAGAGGAGTCTGGTGGGTTACACACCATGGGATTGCAAAGAGTCAGACGTGACTGAGTGACTTAGTACAGCATATAGCACTATATATGTTTATAATATATGGCATATGATATCACTTAAATATTCAAAAAAAGTTTAATGAGCATCCACCATATATCTACAGAATTAAGGGAATGGGGGGGTGGGTAGGAGGAAGATAGTAGTGTTTTTAAAGCCAAAATAAGACTGAACAAATGTGTCAGTTACTTTTGAGAAATCAAATAGGTTCAGAATGGAGGAAACAAACAAAACAATAGGTTTAGCCATGTGAAAGTAAATTTTGACCCTGGCAAGAGTTGTTTTATGGCAAGGGTAAAAACCTTGATTAGAATACATTCAAAAAACAGAATATCACATGGGGAAATAGAGAGTACATGTTTATAGAGGTACAGTTGTCCAAGGGACTCCCAGGTGGTGCAGAAGTAAAAAATCTGCCTGCCAGTGCAGGAGATGGAACAGACATGGGTTTGATCCCTAGACTGGGAAGATCCCCTGGAGGAGGAAATGGCAACCCACTCCAGTATTCTTGCCTGAAGAATCTTATGGACAAAGGAGCCTGGTGGGCTACAGTCCGTGGAGATGTAAAGAGTTGGACATGACCAAGCAAATAAGCACAGCACATAGCACTATATAAGTTTATAATATATGGCACACGATATCACTTAAATATTCAAAATAAGTTTAGTGAACATCCACAAACTCACATATCTACAGAATTACAGGAATAGAAAAAGAAAGGTAATAGTGTTTTTAAAGCCAAAATAAGACTGAACAAACATGTCAGTTACTTTTGAGAAATCAAATAGAGTGAGATTGAAGGAAAAAACAAACAAAACAATAGGTTTAGCCATGTGAAGGTCATTTTTGTCCCTGGCAAGAGTTGTTTTATGGCAAGGGTAAAAACCTTGATTATAATATATTCAGCAGACAGAATGTCACATGGGGAAACAGAGAGTACCTATTTATAGAGGTACAGTCCTCCAAGGGCTCCAAGGTGGCACAGTAGTAAAAAATCTTGAGAGTCCCTTGGACTGCAAGATCAAACCAGTCAATCCTAAAGGGAATCAGTCCTGAATAATCACTGGAAAGACTGATACTGTAGCTGAAACTGCAATACTTTGCCCACCTGATGCGAAGGACTGGCTCACTGGAAAAGACCCTGATGCTGGGAAAGATTGAAGGCAGGAGGAGAAGGGGACAACAGAGGATGAGATGGTTGGATGGCATCACCAACTGGATGGACATGAATTTGAGCAAGCTCCGGGAAGTTGGTGATGGACAGGGAGGCCTGGTGTGCTGCAGTCCATGAGGTCACAAAGAGTTGAACATGACTGAACGACTAGACACACAGCTGTGTTTCACAGAAGAGGAGTCAATATGAAAGCACTGTGTATCACTTTTGGTTCAGTCGGCTGGCCAGAACTTAGTCACATAGGTCCACTTGACTGCAAGGAAAACTAAGAAATATAGTTGGCTGTGTATCCAGTAGAGGAAAGAAACAGGGATAATGAGCACACCATGCTATCTCAGTCACAGGAATAAGTGGAACCTTTATTTCCTTATGTCTTTCAAAATTAGATTACATATTCCTGACCTACTAGCTTAGCAACTAGGCAACCGAGGTTAGTTTGATTTGATTAATTTTTACAGAAATTCTGTTGGACCCTAGTGATTACTACTTCTTTTTTCCCCCTGTATTCACAAATGGTTCCTTAAAGTATCCATCTTAGAGTATTATCCAATGATGTAGCTTATGAACTATGACATCTCCCCATTCTTTTCGAAAATTGAAGTAATGTTTACTCACTTTTAGCATTACAAGATCAGTCCAATTGTCTATGACTGCTGCAGAATCACCAACAGCAGTTCAGTTTTATTGAATAATGCTGTCACCACTCTGGGCTACAAATTCAGTCACGCCAAATAATTTAAACAGTTTTAAAAGATTTGTTTACTTCAAATTGTGCATCACAGCTTATTAGTGGTTTATGAAATTAATTTGGGACTTCCCTGGTAGCTCAAATGGTAAAGAATCTGCGTACACTGCAGGAGGCCCAGTTTCAGTCCCAGGAGGCCCAGAAATGAATTATACCTACATAAATGAGCTTCCCAGGCGGCTCAGTGTTAAGGAATCTGCCTGCCAATGCGGGAGACGCAACAGACGCAAGTTTGATCCCTGGGGCAGGAAGACTCCCTGGAGAAGAAAATGGCAACCCACTCCAGTATTCTTGCCTGGAAAATCCCAAGGACAGAGGACCCTGACGGGCTACAGTCCATCAGGTCACAAAAGTCAGACACAACTTAGTGACTAAACCACCACCACCTCCACCGTGTTTTACTAACACTGAGCTCCCATTATTTCTTCTGGAAGCTCATTAACCTGTGCTCTGTGCTTAGAGATATATTAAAAGGTGTGTGTTCTTCAGTAGCGTAACCAAGGTAAAAGTGTTCTGGTTGTGGAGTGACAGGAGGAGACATTGGAAAACTAGATTTGTATAAGATCATAAAACAACATTTCTTAGAAGTGATTTGATTTCTAGGAGAAGAATGACCAGATCAAATTTTTGTTTCAGAACACATTCTTAAGAAGAGGATTCATTAACTTGGAAAAATATTAGGAATGAAATTTAGTTAGAAAACTATTATAGTGGTACAAGAAAATGTTAATGACAGCCTAATTTAAAGCCAACACTTTGAGAATGGAGAGGAAACAATTGACTCATGGCTATTATGAAAATATAAAATATTTGGAAATTATTCACCAATATTGTTTCAGTGCTTACAACATATTAGTAAAGAAGACAGATTCGAGTCTGTCTCCTCTTGAATATTATATTCTAGCAGAGGCAGATGGACAGTAAATAATAAAGACAGTAAAATATATTAATATCATGAGAAAACCAGCTTTGCTGGATCAACAAATTTGTGTAATAACTAATAGATGATAAACAGAAAAACATCAGATGTATATTATAAAGTTTTTGAATACCAGGTTATGAACCATTTGGGCAGAAAAATGTAAGGCATTGAAGAGATTTTCTTAAGGTCAATTTGTTTAGAAAGTAGTATTAGGAAAAATAATTGAGGATGGAATTGAAATTATATCCAAGAGGACTATGAATGATACCTATTTTTTAATTTTTGAGGTAATTAGGATTCTATTGAATTTTTTGATAGATGAATTAAATTATCATTAAGGCATTTGAGAGAGATAATTAAGTGCTGAGCAGCATGGAGTAGGTTAACTCAATAAAACCTTGCTTCCAACACGTGAACAATACCATCATTTGGTGCAGTTATCTAGGATTAAAATAAGTTATTCAATAAACACTACTTGCTTTTCTTCCCATTGTTTCACTCGACTAACTTTTGTGTCTGTATTTGTGATTACCTCCCCTCCCCTGCTCTCTTTATCTTTCATCTCTAATGCTCACTAATTCTAAACTAGGATTCTGTACACTCTCTTGATTGCAGTAGATTTCCAAGGAGCTTGACTTTAGGGAAGTGGCCTTAATACACAGCAAAAGAAAATGATGCAAGCCAGGGTATGTATGTCAGAGTATTTTAAGGAATATTTACGTTTTAAAACCAAGAAAACATGTCCAAAAATTAAATTGAAGATTCAAAACAAATAATTCAAGGTAATTATTTAATTAATTATTTATTTAATTATTATTAAAGATAATATATTATCTTTAATAATAATTAAAGATGCATAAAGATGGTAATAGAAATAGTGTGCAACAAGTTAAAAAGATCTAGAGTGGTTTTGTAGAATACGCATAGTGAATCTCCATTTCAAGTATATCAGATAGAAATGAGTGACAAGTTCAACTGCCTTCTGTGCACAGAGATTAGGTCGGTTTAAGCTTAAGACACTGGCAGCGTGTTGAGCCCATAAAAGTCATGGGACAGTCTTACTGAGTATCTGATATGGGATTAAAATAAAAATATGGGTTAAGACTCTGTAATATAATATTGTAGTCCTTCTTTTATTGGTTTGCATAATATGACAAAATTTAATTATGCATGCCATATTAAACTTGTAAGATACTTACTAACATTTTATTTCTATTGGTATGACATCTATTTTTATTCTGGTGCCTTTTGTATCTCGTGTTAAAATCAACAAGTACATGTTTCTTTTTTCTTCTGAACTTCTTGAATTTCTAGCTAGAAATTTTAGGCTTCACATATGATTATTTCCTAGGGTTCCATCCTCGTCAGTTTTTGTTTCAACAAATGCCTATTGAGTGTCTTCCATGTGGTACATATTATTATTGTTCTTGGGATTATAGCAATAAACAAAAGTAAAAAAAAAAAAGCCTGCTCTTGTGGAGTGTTTTAATGGCAGCAAAGAAAAATGTAAGAAAAGGATAGGAACTGGTTAGGTGGGGTTTTACAAAGGAGAACAAGGAAAGAGAAATTAAAAGGGTATATTTGAATTGACTTGAAAACACAAGTGGTAGAACATAAAGATACTTGCAAAGGATAGGTTTCAGACTGAGGGAACATAAAGAATGAATGCCAAAAGTAAGACATAATCTAAAAAGAATGTGTGGCCCTTTGCAGCAAAATTAGAGCAATGTTTGTCTTCTATGTTTTATTTAATTTGAAATGATTAAAAAATATTCAATTTACAGAAAAATTATATATATTCTTTAATTCTCCCCATCATTAGCTTATTTTCACTGACACATCATTTGCTCTCTGTAGTTTAGCTTTCTTCATTTTTCTTCCAGTTTTATTGAAATATAATTGACATACAACAATTAGTAAATTGTAATTGACGCTGTATAAGTTTAAGGTGTGTCTCATAATGATTTGACTTATGCATGTCATGAAATGATATCATAATAAGTTTAGTGATATTAAGAAGAGGTGGCAGGAATACAAAAATTTTTATACAAACAAGATCTTCATGACCCAGAAAACCATGATGGTGTGATCACTCACTTAGAGCAAGATCCTAGACTGAAAAGTCAAGTGGGCCTTAGGAAGCATCACTATGAACAAAGCTAGTGGAGGAGATGGAATTCCAGTTGAGCTATTAAAATCTTAAAGATGATGCTGTGAAAGTGCTGCACTCAATATGCCAGGAAATCCGGAAAAATCAGCAGTGGCCACAGGACTGGAAAAGGTTAGTTTTCTTTCCAATCCTAAAGAAGGTAAATGCTGAAGAATGTTCAAAATACTTCACAATTGCACTCATCTCACATGCTAGCGAAGTAATGCTCAAAATTCTTCAAGTCAGGCTTCAACAGTATGTGAACTGTGAACTTCCAGATGTTCAAGCTGGATTTTGAAAAGGCAGAAGAATCAGAGATCAAATTACCAGCACCAGTTGGATCATGAAAAAAGCAAGAGTTCCATAAGAACATCTACTTCTGCTTTATTGATTATGCCAAAGCCTTTGACTGTGTAGATCACAACAAACTGGAAAATTCTTCAAGAGATGGGAATACCTGACCACCTGACCTGCCTCCTGAGAAATCTGTATGCAGTTCAAGAAGCAACAGTTAGAACTGGACATGGAACAACAGAGTGGTTCCAAATCGGGAAAATAGTACGTCAAGGCTGTATATTCTCACCCTGTTTATTTAACTTATATGCAGAGTATATCATGCGAAATGCAGGACTGGATGAAGCACAAGCTGGAATCAAGATTGCCGGGAGAAATATCAATAACCTCAGATATGCAGATGACACCATTGTTATGGCAGAAAGTGAAGAGGAACTGAAGAGCCTCTTGATGAAAGTGAAAGAGAAGAGTAAGAAGCTGGCTTAAAACTCATCATTCAAAAAACTAAGATCATGGCATCTGGTCCCATCACTTCACGGCAAATAGATGGGGAAACAGTGGAAACAGTGACAACTTTATTTTCTTGGGCACCAAAATCATTGCAGATGATGACTGCAGCCATGACATTAAAAGATGCTTTATCCTTAGAAGACAAGCTATGACCAACCTAGACAGCATATTAAAAAGCAGAGACATTACTTTGCCAACCAAGGTCCATCTTGACAAATCTGTGGTTTTTCCAGTAGTTGTGTGGATGTGAGTTGGACTATAAAGAAAATTGAACACTGAAGAATTGATGCTTTTGAATTGTGATGTTGGAGAAGACTCTTTAGAGTCCCTTGGACTGCAGGAAGATCAAACCAGTTAGTGCCAAAGGAAATCAGTCCTGAATATTCATTGGAAGGACTGATGCTGAAGCTGAAACTCCAATAATTTGGCCACCTGATGCAAAGAACTGACTCACTGTAAAAGACCCTGATGCTGGGCAAGATTGAAGGGAGGAGAAGGGGATGAGAGAGGATGAGATGGTTGGATGGTATCATCGACTAGATGGACATGAGTTTGAGCCAGCCTTGGGAGTTGGTGATGGACAGGGAAGACTGGAATGCTGCAGTCCATGGGGTCTCAAAGAGCTGGACACAACTGAGTGACTGAGTTGAGCTGAAATTTAGTGAACGAGCATGCGTGCTAAGTTTGCTTCAGTCATGTCCGACTCTTTGGACCTGTGACCCTGTGGACTGTAGCCCACCAGGCTTTTCTGTCCATGGGATTCCTCAGGCAAGAATAGTTGAGTGTGTGTCCATGTCCTCCTTCAGGGAATCTTCCTGACCCAGGGATTGAACTTGTGTCTCTCTTATGTCTCCTGGATTTGCAGGTGTCTTCTTGACCAGTAATGCCACTTTCCATATATATCGCATGTTCTTTATCATCTGTTGATGAACACTTACATTGTTTCTGTATCTTGGCCATTGTAAATAATACTACAATAAACATAAGGGTTCATATATGTTTCCTAATTACTTTTTGTTTTCTTCAAATAAATACCCAGGAGTAGTTTTGATGGATCATATGGTAGTTCTATTTTTCTTTATTGAGGAATCTCTGTACTGTTTTCCACAGTGGCTGTATCAATTTATATTCCCATCAAGAGTGGACAAGTTTCTTTTTCTCCACATCCTTGCCAGCACTTTTTATTTGTTTTCTTTTTGATAATTATCATGCTTACAGATGTACAATGATATGTCATTGTGATTTTGACTTGTACTTACCCTGATGATTAGTGGTGTTGAGCACCTTTTCATAGGTACATTGGGCATCTGTGTATATTCTTTGGGAAAAGGTCTATTCAGATCCTCTGCGCCCCCCCCCCACCTTTTTTTTTTAAGTCAAGATGATTTTTTGTTGTTGGGTTGTGTGAGTTCTTTGCATATTTTAAATATTAAGTCCTGTTTAGATACATTATTTGGAAATATCTTCTCCCTTTCTGTAGGCAACCTTTTAGTTTTGCTCATAGTTTCCTTCTCTGTGCAAAATCTTTTTAGTTTCCTATAGTCCCATTTGTTAACATTTGCTTTAATTTTCCTTGCCTGAGGAGACCTATCCCCAAAATTATTACTAAGACTGACATCAAAGAGCTTACATCTATGTTTTCTTCTAGAACTTTTATGGCTTCACAACTTATGTTTAAGTGTTTAATTCATTTTGACTTTATTTTTACACATAATGTGAGAGAGTAGTCCAGTATGATTGTTTTGCATATGTCTGGTTTTATGTGTTTTCTATATAAAATTTTATATATAATAGTATAATAGTAATAGTATTTATTTCTCCTCATTGTTAAACTATTTTAAGTGGCAATAGTTTGTTCTTTATAATTAATTAAAATACCAACATGAATCTTAAAGACTTTTTGCATCAAGAACCATTGTTGAACTAATGTTGCTTCCTGTGTAAGGTTTACTGAAGCCTCAAAAAAAAATCATAGCGTTTGCTTCTTTATTTTCTCTACAGATCTTACATCACTCTTTGTTCTATCTGTTTTCTTTAATAGGTACAATTTCAGAATAGATTTTCTTCACTATCACTAAAGATCCAGCTTCTCTGGTGAAAGCTTCAAACATTCTTCTATTGACTTTCTTTCAGGCCTGGGAGAGGAAATGTTAACCTTTTGGCCTCTCTCTGGTATAATACATGAGTTTCATTTTTCTTTTATTTGTTATAACAAATTATAATTTGTGGTCAGATATACCTCCAAGATTACAATCCAGATTGAAACTGAAGAAGTGTTTAAGGCCTCATTACCTTTGAAGGAGTTTTAATTTTAAATATATTTTAAATAAAGAAGTTATACAGGCAATAATCACTTTTTTAAAAGATTAACTAAGAATAAAATATATGAAAACATATATTCAACCCATTGCCTAAACTGATATTAAGTAGAGTTTAATCCATTCACTTTATTCATTTTGTTTTTAGAAATTAAATGTACTTTTTATTCTTTAGGAAAAGGGAAATAGAGGAGAACTATTATTGTTATTGTAACTTTATTATAATATTGTTAATTTTTTTCTCAGAATTTGTTCTCCATAGAAGAGAAAGAAGTAAGATATAGTGTTTTGCTTATTTTTTTTTTCAGCTAATATAATTGGAAAAGTATAGCCTTCACTATAACGTGTCAATATTACTTACTGGTTACAAGACTGTGTTGATAAACTTGGACAGATCAATTATGGAGGCTGTTATGTTAATAAAATATATATACAGCATGGTAAAACTCCATGTTCTGGAAAAGCAGGTGTCATAAGCAGAATCCTAATGAAGTCCTAAAAATATTCTGCATGTTGAAGATGGACACATTTAGAAAATTTTGGTTAGACAGACATTATAAATAGCTGGAGTTTCCTCTCAGGCAATATGGCTGTTTTGGAGAAGGTTTACAATCTTGATTTAAGAGTTCAGAAACTTAGGTTGGACAAAATAAGGAAAAGGAGGAAATTCAAAGTATGATGACTGAGTAAAAGTAAGCAATAGACTCTCAGGGCACACTTTCAAAGTCAGAGTTTCAGGAAAGATTAGACAAGAATGCTAAATGTTGAACAGACAACTGGACATGTCAGAGTATAAATAGATATTACAATATTAAAAATAGAAAAGGAAGAGAATTGATAAATTAAGGCATTTAACGCTGGCCCTGGGTTTTGGGAATAAGCTAAAACAGGAAGAATGAGAGCAGAAGAGATGAATGGGAAGGTTACAGGGGTCAGTTATCCAAAGAATACTGCTATTGGATGTAAGTGCTTAATAATAAATAATAGAGTGAAAAGGAACTGGGAAACTTGGAATAAACTAGGCTCCAAAACTGAAAAACAATTATGTTTATATTTTGCTGTTCCAGAAAGCAGAATTTAGGGTCAGTAGGCAGAGATTTTGACTTCCCTGGTGGCTCAGACGGTAAAGCCTCTGTCTCCAATGCGGGAGACCCGGGTTCGATCCCTGGGTCAGGAAGATCCACTGGAGAAGGAAATGGCAATCCACTCCAGTACAATTGCCTGGAAAGTCCCATGGACAGAGGAGCCTGGTAGGCTACAGTCCAAGGTGTCGCAAAGAGTCGGACACAACTGAGCGACTTCACTCACTCAGGCAGAGATTTTAAGGAAGTATATTCTAGTTCTAATTTTCAACTAACTTCTTCTATTTAATGTTATATAAAATTTGAATTACACTTTACCAGAGAGTCCCTCATCAGTAGAATTATGTAAATAGGTTGAATTATCTCTTAAGTGATAGCATATTGAGAGTTTCTATAATATGCAGAAGGCATAAGGAAATTATATCTCAAAAACTTCCAACTTTTTAAAGAATAGTGGGCTTTGGGGTGGGGTGAGGGCAAGGATTGGGAAGGGAGTAATCAGCAGGTATTAGAACTCAACACAGAGATATTAATAAGATTGTGGGTAATAAATGTGATTTAATGAAATGAACATAAATCACATATGAATTCAATTGATGCAGCATTTTCTGTCAGCCTCTTCAACTATTGGAATTGGTATCTGAGTATAGCAGTTTTAAGCCCTGACCTGGAGTCAGGTGGCTGCATCTGAATAGTTTTAAGAACTTCAGATTCTCAACCTTGTTAACTTGACAAGAATTTTAGTATTCATACACTTTTAATAAAGATAATTACACTTCTACATTAACACTGAATCCATTTCTCTACGGCATCATTTATCTTACAATTGTTTAAATATTAAGAGCACTACTGTTTTATGTGAATACTTTTAATATCCATTTTCTCAAAGAAATGAGAATAAACTTCACTGTAGATAAATCACTTGTTTCAGTAATTGACAAAACAATCACATTTATTAGCACTTCACTTGGGTTATCAATCGAGCTATCTCTGTAGTTAAGTAAGCAACTCAGTGGACATTTTAAGGTTCACTATATGGGCTTCCCTGGTGGCTCAGAGGTTAAAGCGTCTGCCTGCAATGCAGGAGACCTGGGTTCGATCCCTGGGTCGGGAAAAATCCCCTAGAGAAGGAAATGGCAACCCACTCCAGTATTCTTGCCTGGAGAATCCCATGGACGGAGGAGCCTGGTGGGCTACAGTCCACAGGGTAGCAAAGAGTCAGACACGACTGAGCGACTTCACTTCACTTCACTTCATATACATACTTGAGGACTAGGTATAGTCAAAGGATAAAGGGGTATAGAAAAACACTGCCAGTGTGAAACCCAGAGGTTCTTAGAGAAGACAGACATATACATAGATTATATGCATACTGTATTGTGGTAAGTTATCGAATATATCTTTTTTTCTTTTGAATGGAACTCAGAAGATAAAAAGTAAGAACGTTCCATGATGTAAGTAGCATTTTGAGAATTACCTACCACTAAGGAATTTTTGATTCTCCTTTCTTGGGTATGAATGAGGTTTTAATCTTCGAATTTGAGACTTCTGGTGGACCTCTGTAAGAATCAGATTTAGTTACTGAGTGTAATGAATGGCAGGAAGAAGATAGAAAAAGTATTGTGGACTGCAAGTATTTTTAGTTGTTTTTTGAAGATGAAACTGTTTTTACTGTGTTTCTATAATGTATGTAAGTGATTATGCTTATGTGAAAGAAAATAATACAGTGATCCATAAGTAGAAATGTAAATTTCCTCTATAATCTTTCTTCTTACCCTCATCCCCATTCCTTTCATCTTATCACACTCTGAGGCAGTCAATGATAATACTTTTCTATAAAGTCCTCCTGACCTTAAAAAATAAACACATAAACATGTATATTTACACAAATAGAATCATTCAATCTACACAGTACTGTGTAACAATTTTTTTCTGTTAATTAGTATGCTGTGAAAATTTCACATATTGATATTTATGTCTGTAATGTTCTCCTTTTTGTAACTGCATGACATTCCATTGTGTAAATGTACTGTAATTTCATGAACCAATCCCTAATAGAGGTGTATCTGACTAGTTTCCAATTTTTCACTACTACAAATATGACTATCCCAAAGTCCAGTTGTAAATTACATTTTTTAATTAGGCTAAATTCTTAAAAGGGAAGTCAGCATAAAGGAGTTATGCACACTTTAAACTTGGGTATATATTGTCTCCAGTATTCTTTTTTAAATTATTTTTTAATATAAATTTATGTATTATAATTGGAGACTAATTACTTTACAATATTGTATCGGTTTTGCCATACATCAACATGAATCCACCATGGGTGTACACGTGTTCCCCATCCTGAACCCCCCACCCACGTCCCTCTCCGTACCACCCCTCCTGGGTCATCCCAGTGCACCAGCCCCAAGCATCCTGTATCCTGCATCAAACCTGGACTGGCGATTCATTTCTTATATGATATTATACATGTTTCAATGCCATTCTCCCAAATCATCCCACCCTCTCCCTCTCCCACAGAGTCCAAAAGACTGTTCCATACATCTGTGTCTCTTTTGCTGTCTCGCATACAGGGTTATCGTCACCATCTTTCTAAATTCCATATATATGTGTTAGTATACTGTATTGGTGTTTTTCTTTCTGGCTTACTTCACTCTGTATAATAGGCTCCAGTTTCTTCCACCTCATTAGAACTGACTCAAATGTATTCTTTTTAATGGCTGAGTAATACTCCATTGTGTATATGTACCATAGCTTTCTTATCCATTCATCTGCTGATGGACATCTAGGTTGTTTCCATGTCTTGGCTATTATAAACAGTGCTGCGATGAACATCCCAGGGATGGAGGAGCCTGGTGGGCTGCAGTCTATGGGGTCACACAGAGTCAGACACAACTGCAGCAACTTAGCATGCATGCATACATGCATATATTGTCTAGTACATTTCAAAAAGTTTTGTAAATGTGCCCAACACAATGCATGTGTTGCCACACCCTGGCCAGAATTGCAATAACAGCCATTTGAGCACTTAGTAACATAGAACATAAAAAATAGCATATCTTAAATTTGTAAATAATCATCACAAATTCCTGCTAAGTCGCTTCAGTCATGTCCAACTCTGTGCGACCCCATAGACAGCAGCCCACCAGGCTCCTGCGTCCCTGGGATTCTCCACGTAAGAACACTGGAGTGGGTTGCCATTTCCTTCTCTAATGCATGAAAGTGAAAAGTGAAAGTGAAGTTGCTCAGTCGTGTGCGACTCTTAGCGACCCCATGGACTGCAGCCCACCAGGCTGCTCCATCCATGGGATTTTCCAGGCAAGAGTACTGGAATGGAGTGCCATTGCCTTCTTGGAGATTGCTTTCACTGAAAACTTCTTTTTTTATGTCTTTGTCTTTTTGATATTTATTGTTCTGTAAAGTACTTTTTATTCATTTTAAAACACCTTAAGATTATTAATCTCCTATAAATTGTATCATAATTTGCAAATATTTTTCTTGCTTTGAATATAGCTTCATTTTGCTGTTTTTTATTCACACAGAAATTTCTGACATTAAGTAGTAATTTTTGTGAGTCATTTTGCATCTGGCTACAGAGGCTTAAAAATGGAGATAAGAGTGCAGAATTTTGAGCCAGAAAGCTTGAATTAACATATTAGCCCCACTATGACTTAATATCTCTGTGCCTAAAGTCTGTACCTCTCAGTAATAGTTTCTTTCTCCTAGAGGATTAGTGTGCACACATAAATCAACAGAAGTAAAAGTATTTAAGAGGGTGTCTGTCATAATTAAGTACTCAAATAATGTTAGTTTTTATTATTATTTATATAAATATATATGTTCCCTTAATTTATTAGTTAAAGCATTCAGAACAATGGGAAATGCTTAAAATGAGAGTGGTGATTATTTTTTGTTACTGTCACTAATAGAAATGGTCTTTAAATTCTAAAAGCTTTGAATATGTTGAAATGATGGATGATTTTAATTTTGCTTCTGAAAAAGTCATTTGTTTTAATTACTACAGTAAAGCCTATGCTCTTCATAAATTTAGTAAATTAAGAAAATTATAACACAAAATAAATATCATAAGCCCCAAATAATGAAAATTTACATTTTGGTGGGTATCTTCAGGTCTTCATTTCCTACACAAATTGGTATTTTACATAAAAAATACAGAATCAGATTTTGCATTCTCTTTTGTAACTGATTATTTAATAATACCAATATTATTATGCCTGGTACCATAGCAATATTTCTGAATGAGAACAAGAAATTTCAGTGGAAGAGGGATCATGATCAGAAATGTTCTTAGGAAAATGTCAACAATATGTTTGAATGATGGATTATAATGAGAAAGATTTGATAGGAAAAAAGCTTATACAGCAAGTTTATCAATTTACATTAGGCTTTTACTAGTCATCAAAAAAAGTCCATAAATTAACTGTGGTTTAACTACAATAAATATATATTTCTCCTTCAAGTAAAAGAAATCTGGAGGTAATTATTTTAGAGCTGAGATGGCTTTCTGAACTTTATGATCCCACAATTCTATCTTGTTCCTATTTCATCCTGAGCATATGAATATGTGAATATATGAATTTGCCATAGTCCAATATGGCTGCTTGAGCTCCAGCTATTGTGTCATGGTTCTAGCCAACAGGAGAGAGGCACAAGAACAAAGAATAAAAAGAGCATATACCCTTCTTTATATGTACTCTTCCTAAAAGTTGTATACCTACATCCACCTATATCCTATCGTCCAAAGTTATTTGTCATGACCACATTTAGCTAAAGGGAGTTAAATGTGAAAAATGGGGATTCCGTAATTAATGAAGAAAGAACAAATTCTGAATTTTGGTCTCAGTAGGCTTTTCAGTAGTTAAGATTTGGAATAAATGAAACTTGAACTGGAACAGTAAAAGCAGAAAGAGGGAAATGGATACACATGCCTATCAAAATATATTTTTTTCTTAAACTTCAATATTTGCTCTTGGCACCATAGAAAAACATTTTAAAAACTGAGTTAATTCATGCACAGGCAAGTGCATTGGTGTTACCTCTAAAGCTAGAAAAGTGAAAGTGGGAGTGTAGTCCTTCACTCACATCCCACTCTGCGACCCCTGGATGGTAGCCCACCAGACTCTGTCCTGTTAATTGTCTAGGCAAGAAGACTGGAGTGGGTAGCCATTCCCTTCTTCAGGGGATTTCTTCAGCCCAGAGATAAAATCCGGGTCTCCTGCATTTCAAGCAGATTTTTTACTGTCTGACCCACCAGGAAAACCTATCTAAAGATTAATGCTGTTTATAAATGTATAAATGTGTATATGCAAAGTATTTCCATCACTTACAGAAGGTCCACTCATGTCTCTTCCCATTCAATAACTACTTCCATAGAATCTACTATGTAATTTATGTTAATATAGATATACATTGCCTGTTCTTAAGCTTTATATAAACACTATTCACAATATGCACACTTTTGTGATGGGTTTCTTTCTCTGAGCACACTGACTCAGAAATTTACCCAAAAAAGTAACATATTGATGAGGGAAAATAGCTGTTAACTGAAAAGAATAAATTTTACATATTTTATGTAATCTTAGATTTTCAAGTGAACAGGTCTCCAACATACATGTACATATGAAAAAAAAAATGGTGAAAGTATGCTTCATTTTTCTCTTTTACCTCAGTTCAGTTCCGTTGCTCAGTCATGTCCGACTATTTGCAACCCCATGAACTGCAGAATGCCAGGCTTCCCTGTCCATCACCAATCCCCAGAGCTTGCTCAAACTTATGTCCATTGAGTCGGTGACGCCATCCAACTATCTCATCTTCTGTCATCACCTTCTCCTCCTGCCTTCAATCTTTCCCACCATCAGGGTCTTTTCTAAGGAGTCAGCTCTTCGCATCAGATGGCCAAAGTAAGGAGTTTCAGCTTCAACATCAGTCCTTTCAATGAACATCCAGGACTGATTTCCTTTAGGATTGACTGTCTTGATCTCTTTGCAGTCCAAGGGATTCTGAAGAGTTTTCTCCAACACCATAATTCAAAAACATGAATACTTCGTTGCTCAATTTTCTTTATAGTCCAACTCTCACATCCACACATGACTACTGGAAAAACTGTAGCTTAGACAGACCTTTGTCGGCAAAGTAGTATCTCTGCTTTTTAATATGCTTTCTAGGTTGGTTATAACTTTTCTTCTAAGGAGAAAGTGTGTCTTAAATTCATGGTTGCAGTCACCATCTGCAGTGATTTTGGAACCCAAGAAAATAAAGTCTGTCCCTGTTTCCATTGTTTCCCCATCTATTTGCCATGCAGTAATGGGCTTTTGAACTGTGGTGTTGGAGAAGACTCTTGAGAGTCCCTTGGACTGCAGGGAGATCCAACCAGTCCATTCTGAAGGAGATCAACCTGGGATTTCTTGGAAGGAATGATGCTAAAGCTGAAGCTCCAGTACTTTGGCCACCTCATGCGAAGAGCTGACTCATTGGAAAAGACTCTGATGCTGGGAGGGATTGGGGGCAGGAGGAGGAGGGGACGACTGATGATGAGATGGCTGGATGGCATCATGGACTCGATGGACGTGAGTCTGAGTGAACTCCTGGAGATGGTGATGGACAGGGAGGCCTGGCATGCTGCGATTCATGGGGTCGCAAAGAGTCGGACACGACTGAGTGACTGAACTGAACTGAATGGGACTGGATGCCATGATGTTAGTTTTTTAAATGCTGAGTTTTAAGCCAACTTTTTCACCCTCCTCTTTTTCTTTTTTTCCACTCTCTTCTTTCACTTTCATCAAGAACCTCTTTAGTTCTTCTTCGCTTTCTGCCATAACAGTGGTGTCATCTGCATATCTGAGGTTATTGATATTTCTCCTAGTAGTCTCGAGTGCAGCTTGTGCTTCCTCCAGCCTGGCATTTTGGATGATGTAATCTAAAATGACAATATACATCCTTAACACACTCTTTTCCCAATTTGGAACCAGTCCATTGTTAAATGTCCTCTACCCCATCATTCTTTAAATAAATGTGATATGATCAAATGCATGACCATATATGAGATAGGATTAGAGTAAAATTAAGAATTGCTTTAATACCTAAATCCAAACTGTGTACTCATGTATGCAAAAAATTACTCAAAATCAGGAAAACTGGTATTCTTAGAGTAGGTAGGAGATTGGGGAGTCTGAAAAATTGAGTATTTGGGCCAGAATTTAATGCTACAAATTTGTTGACTATATTCCTTGGTCAAAAATCTTATATAGTTCAGGAAACTGAGGAGAAAAGATTGATATTGTGAATGTAAAGTGCTTATGTCTTTGTCCATTTGTGGCTCAGTGGTAAAGAATCCACCTGCAATGCAGGAGACTCAAGAGATGGGGATTTTATCCATGAGTCCAGAGGATCCCCTGGCGAAAGAAACAGCAGCCCACTCCAGTATTCTGGCCTGGAGAATCCCAGGAACAGAGGAGCCTCCATGGGGTCGCAAAAGAGTCAGACATGACTCAGCGACCAACAACAACAAATTTATTTTAGACGTACTTAAGTACTAATTTTGTATGTATAGATGTGAGAGTTGGACTATAAAGAAAGCTGAGCATCGAAGAATTGATGCTTTTGAACTGTGGTTTTGGAGAAGACTCTTGAGAGTCTCTGGGACTGCAAGAATATCCAACCAGTCCATCCTAAAGGAAATCAGAGCTGAATATTCATCGGAAGGACTGATGTTGAAGCTGAAACTCCAATACTTTGGCCACCTGATGTGAAGAGCTGACTCATTTGAAAAGACCCTGATGCTGGGAAAGATAGAAGGCAGGAAGAGAAAGGGATGACAGAGGATGAGATGGTTGGATGGCATCACTGACTCAATGGACATGAGTTTTAATAAACTCCAGGAGCTGGTGATGGACAGGGAGGCCTGGAATGCTGCAGTTCATGGGGTCACAAAGAGTCGGACACAGCTGAGTGACTAAACTGAACTGAACTGAAGTACTAATTCATTTTTCCTCAAAATTTCTCGTTATCATTCTAAAAGGGCAAACAAAGGAAAATATCTAAGTGGGAAATGTATGAGAAATAATTAAAATTACCAAGAAAACAGATAAAGCTAAAGACCCTTTGTAATCATCAAAGCATCAGATTGTTCAGTTCTTTAAATCAAAGCAAATACTCAGCACTCTTAAAATTTCTAGGTAATTAAATGGGTTCTGTAATTTGGCTACTTTGACTATAATCTTGCTGATATGGACAGTATTTTATTAATGAAACCTCAAGGGGGATTTGCGGTAGCTTGAAAATTAATGAAATATTAATAACCAACAACTGAAGAAATGCAGATATGTCTGCTGTGGAAAAAAACGTGACCTGCATGCTCCTTACCTTAAAAGTATTTTATTTTTTTTTTTATTTGTGTTTGCATTTTAAGCATAATAATGTATGCTGTAACTTGAAGAGTGGGCATTTCACTAGAAATATAGTGTACATATTATGTGATCTTTGGCAAACCTTTGTGCAGAATAACATTTGGTAATTTGACTTGTTTGGGGGTGAAAAGGGACTTCCTGGGTGGCTCAGATGGTAAAGCATCTGCCTACAATGCAGGAGACCCGGGTTCGATCCCTGGGTCAGGAAGATCCTCTGGGGAAGGAAATGGCAACCCACTCCAACACTCTTGCCTGGGAAATCTCATGAACGGAGAAGCATGGTAGGTCACAGTCCATGGGGTCGCAAAGATTTGAACACAACTGAGCAGCTTCACTTGGGGGTTAAAATTAATTTTTTGCAATAAAAGAGTTGTTTATATTTTCATATAATGTAATATGTGACATAATCCTCTGACAGGAAACAGCTGAACTTCTTTGACTTCACATGAAAAATAAATACCTCACCTACAGAAGGAGAATGGCTAACCTTCTGAAGATGATTCTCTGTGATACTATACGGTAGGGCATAAAATTACTGAGTAGTAAGGAGTCAAATATTCACTCATAAAAAGGGAAGAATTCTGCCTACCCTAATGCATCATTTTAGTATGGGAAGGATCACTGGTCTCTGAAGGAATTATACAGATATATGTGTTGAGAGTGGTGATACAGTCAAATGCTAAATTTCACCTAGTTTGTGGGAAAAAAATATCAGTTTCACCATATCATTTAAAACTTATTTAAGGGCACAGTGAAATTTGTTTCAGTTCAGTTCAGTCGCTCAGTCGTGTCCGACTCTGCAACCCCATGAATCGCAGCACGCCAGGCCTCCCTGTCCATCACCAACTCCCGGAGTTCACTCAGACTCACGTCCATCGAGTCCATGATGCCATCCAGCCATCTCATCCTCAGTCGTCCCTTTCTCCTGCCCTCAATCCCTCCCAGCATCAGAATCTTTTCCAATGAGTCAACTCTTCACATGAGGTGCCCAAAGTACTGGAGTTTCAGCTTTAGCATCATTCCTTCCAAAGAAATCCCAGGGCTGATCTCCTTCAGAATGGACTGGTTGGATCTCCTTGCAGTCCAAGGGACTCTCAAGAGTCTTCTCCAACACCATAGTTCAAAAGCATCAATTCTTCCGTGTGGTCATGTCCAACTCTTTGCAAAGCCATGGACTATAATTCTCCAGGCCAGAGTACTGGAGTGGGTAGCCTTTCCCTTCTCCAGGGGATCTTCCCAAATCAGGGATCAAACCCAGGTCTCCCACATTGCAGGTGGATTCTTTACCAGCTGAGCCACAAGGAAATCCCAAGAATATTGGAATGGGTAGCCTATCCCTTCTCCAGTGGATCTTTCCAACCCAGGAGTCAAACCAGGGTCTCCTGCATTGCAGGCAGATTATTTACCAACTGAGCTATGAGGGAGGGCATAGTTTTAAGCCATTACATAATCATTCAAATTGGGCAGAACCGAATAGACATTTTACTAGTGAGGAGATGCAGATGGCCAAAAAGCACATGAAAAGATGTTCAACGTCACTAATCATCAAGGAAATGCATATCAAAACCACAATGAAATATCATCTCACACCTGTCAGAATGACTGCCATCAAAAAGAACACAAAAATGGGGCTCCCTTGTCGGTTAAGTAGTTAAGAGTCCAGCTTCCAGTGCAGGGGATGTGATTCATTCCCTGGTCAGGGAACTAAGATCTCACATGCTACAGAGCAACTAAGTCTGTGTGTGACAACTACTGAACCCACACACTCTAGAGCCCATGCTCAACAACAAGACAAGTCTGCCTGCCTCAACAAAGACTTAGCACAGCCAAAATTTAAGAAAAAGAACACTAATAACTAATGTTCTTGAGGAAAACCCTTATTCACTGTTGGCGAGAATGTAAATCAGCACAGTCACTGTGGAAAACAGTATGGACGTTTCTCAAAAAAAAACTGAAAATAGAAGTGTCATATGACCCAGAAATTACATAATCCCACTCCAGGGAATATATCATAAAAAGAAAAAAACCAAAAGCACTCACTCAAAAAAAATACATGTACTCCAATGTTCATAGCAGCATACTTACAATTGCCAAGAAAGGGGAGCAACCTAAATGTCCAGCAAAGACATTTGGTAAAGAAGATATTGTATGAATATGCAGTGTAATACTATTCAACCAGGAAAAAGAACAAAATTTTACCATTTGCATCAGCATAGATGGACTTGGAGGGCATTATGCTAAGTTAGATAAGTCAGAAAAAGACAAATACCCTATGATATCACTTATATGTGAAATCTAAAATATACAACAAACTGGTGAATATTACAGAAAAGAATCAGACTTACAGATACAAAAAAGAAACTGGGAGTTACTAGTGGCAGGAAAGTGGCATTATAGAGGTAGGAAGGTGGGAGTACAAACTATTGGATGTAAGACAGGTTCAGGATGTATTGTGAAGCACAGGGAATATAAAGTAACCTTTAATACTGTTTAAGAATTAAAAAATAGGGAAACTGTAGAAAATAAATGAATTATTTCCAACTTATTTGGGGTAATTTGTGTGTATGTGTTGGGGGGCAGAATTACCATATAGAATTAACCTTTTATATTGACCTGCTATTTAACATACATGACTTAGCATGAATCTGAATTTATTTGTCACTAAGAATTGAGGAAAATAACTTTTATGTTTGTTTGAGAATATATTTTTTCTACTAGCAGTTGAGAATTTTTATACTTCTGTCTCAGAGTATTTTAACACAGACCCCAATTTTTAGAACAATTATTGTTACCAAGAAAGATTGAAGAGAAAATCCCTTGAATAAAAGACAACAACAACAGCAAAAAAAACCCCGATATTTGCATACACCTATGCAGAGCCATACATTGGTACACATATTATTCTATTATTAGTCTCACTGCAAAATAATTCATTTTCTGTGTGTACATTATATCCATCTGTGACCTTGAATGCTGTAATTTGTGATGTGGAAGTGTCCTAACCAAACATGCATTAGTTATAGCAAGATCAAATACAAAGACTTTACAGAAGCACTAATGATGAGAGAAGTTTTATCCTTTTCATATATAATTTTTTCTTTCATTTGAGGAAATGTTATTTAGCAAGCATGGAATGATATTTTTAGTCTAGAGAGTTAATTAATAATTCATTCGTGAATAATCATTAAAAGCAATTATTAAAATGTATGTCTAACTTCACAAAGCACAACATTAAAATGTGTGCTTATTTCAACTGGCGATTTTTATTCACAGGCCTGCTTCTTGTACTCTCTGCATCTTTTAGTACCTTCCTTACTTAGTACCCTCATTAGTACCTGATTTGTACCTTGTTAGTACCCTTTGGACGTTTCTTCTCTCCTTCTCTCCCTTTCTTTCTGTCCATATATTTGTATTAGAGTGAACACATACAGCCTTATGAATCTGTGTTTACTAAGTTAGTGCTGCCTGTAAGATGCATAAGTAATAGCCATAGCTGTTACTTAAATTTCTAGTAACCGTAATATAATTTACTTAGATAAATTTTAAAAGTTATCTGTAACAGAAAAGTATAACCTTTGCTTATGAATGAAAACACATTAGAAATCTTTTTGCTTAATTTATATTTCCTTTATCCATTTTTGAAATGAGATTCGAAGTGCTCTCCTATACTTAAGCTTGAAATGCCATTTGATACAGACTTAGTACCTGAGAATAGGTATGGCACTCTGCTCTAAAAACTGCACACAGTAGACTCTGAATGACCTATTGCTGAAGTTTTTCCTTTTCGTCAAGGTATTGCTTTTGGAAAAAGCCCTTGGTAAAGGAGCATTGTCAAATTGATTAATCCATTGGCACTGATCAAATTATTTGATTAGCTACCAGAAATGCTGGGCCCAGTGAATAGGAGTTAACTGAAATATTTTTTGATAGCTTAAAAACGTTCTGAACTGACACCTTCTACCTCCTATATTGTGTTTTTCTTCTCTATCCCAATTTTATGCTCCTTGGTAGTCTGCCTTTCCATAATTTTTCCAGCAGAACTTATTTGCTTCTACCTGGTGCTCTTAAATATGCAACTGTGATGATAGCACTAATCACACTATGATGTGATATTTAGAATTATGTTCCCACACAAAGCTGTAAACTCTTTAAAAACAAGTTCACATCTTAAATTTATGTCAGGGGCTAGCACCATGTTTTCTAAATGACAGATACTAATGATTGCTTGCTGTCGAATGAACGAATAATTGAACTATCTTCTAAAGGCACCAGACACTGAGAAATCAACCTAGAGCAGGCACTCTTGATCAAAACCCAGTGTTCTTTATTTCACAAGTCATAAACTTGGTTCTCATTGATATCTCTGAAATTCACAGAAGTGGGCATTGAAAATATTTTTATTTCATTTTGTTTTGGTAAAGCAGCACTTATAATAAAATATTACCTATAAGTTTTAAGGTGCCCCTTTGCATCTTGTATGTTCTGGCTTGGAATTCTATATTTTAATTCTATTTTTTTGTGCTTCATATCTATTTTAATATTTTATATATGTGATTATTATAACACTACAAAAGTGCTAGTGATTTTGAATTGATCTATTAGTAATATCCCTACTGACATTAGATTATTAATTTCATAGTAATTTATTTTCTAAGTCTTTAGAAATATTTCCTTAAATTCAGCAGTAAATCATATAATCTTACTTTCAAAATATAAATATCTCAGTAAAGGGCTTAATTGCAATATAATAGGCCATATCAGTAGTAAAATATCATTTAAGGAGAATGTGAAGAGTTGGGACAATGAATTTCAACGCCAAAATCGCATTAAAAACAATGTTAAAAAAACTTGAAGGCATTTTGTAAACTTAATGTAACTTTAGTGAAAATTTAATTTTTATCTCACTAGTGCTTGAGAAGTAAAAAGAAAAAAATATATATATGTATGTAGTTAATTGACATTCAAAATGAAATATATTAAGACAGTCTATACTGAGTTTTACTCCCTAATCTATGGAATGCCAAATGGAAAACAGTTTTAATTGAAATCTTAGAAATCTTATTAAAATTGTATCAGTTGAGTTCAGTTCAGTCACTTAGTCATGTCCAACTCTTTGCGACCCCATTAACTGCAGCACGCCAGGCCTCCTTGCCCATCACCAATGCCCAGAGTTTACCCAAACCCGTGTCCATTGAGTCTGTGATGCCATCCAACCATCTCATCCTCTGTTGTCCCCTTCTCCTCCTGCCTTCAATCCTTCCCAACATCAGAGACTTTTCAAATGAGTCAGTTCTTCACATCAGGTGGCCAAAGTATTGGAGTTTCAGCTTCAACATCAGTCCTTCCAATGAACACCCAGGACTAATCTCCTTTAGGATGGACTGGATGGATCTCCTTGCAGTCCAAGGGACTCTCAAGAGTCTTCTCCAACACTACAGTTCAAAAACATCAATTCTTCTGCACTCAGCTTTCTTTATAGTCCAACTCTCACATCCACATGTGACCACTGAAAAAACCATAGCCTTGACTAGATGGACCTTTGTTGACAAAGTAATGTCTCTGCTTTTCAATATGCTGTCTAGGTTGGTCCTAACTTTCCTTCCAAGGAGTAAGCGTCTTTTAATTTCATGGCAGCAATCACCATCTGCATTGATCTTGAGGCCCCCAAAAATAAAGTTAGCCACTGTTTCCACTGTTTCCCATCTATTTGCCATGAAGTGATGGGACCAGATGCCATGATTTTCATTTTCTGAATGTTGAGCTTGAAACCAACTTTTTCACTCTCCTCTTTCACTTTCATCAAGAGGCTCTTTAGTTCCTGTTCACTTTCTGCCATAAGGTGGTGTCATCTGCATATCTGAGGTTATTGATATTTCTCTCGCCAATCTTGATTCAAGCTTGTGCTTCATCCAGCCCAGTGTTTCTCATGATGTTCTCTGCCTATAAGTTAAATAAGCAGGGTGACAATATACAGCCTTGATGTACTCCTTTTCCTATTTGGAACCAGTCTGTTGTTCCATGTCCAGTTCTAACTGTTGCTTCCTGACCTGCATACAGATTTCTCAAGAGGCAGGTCAGGTGGTCTGGTATTCCCATCTCTTTCAGAGTTTTCCAGTTTACTGTGATCCACACAGTCAAAGACTTTGGCATAGTCAATAAAGCAGACATAGATGTTTTTCTGGAACTCTCTTGCTTTTTTGATGATCCAGTGAATGTTGACAATTTGATCTCTGGTTCCTCTGCCTTCGTAAAACCAGCTTGAAGATCTGGAAGTTCATGGTTCACATATTCCTGAAGCCTAGCTTGGAGAATTTTGAGCATTACTTTACCAGCATGTGAGATGAGTACAATTGTACGGTAGTTTGAGCATTCTTTGGCATTGCCTTTCTTTGGGATTGGAATGAAAACTGACCTTTTCCAGTCCTGTGGCCACTGCTGAGTTTTCTAAATTTGCTGACATATTGAGTGCAGCAGTTTCACAGCATCATTTTTTAGGATTTGAAATAGCTCAACTGGAATTCTATCCCCTCCACTAGCTTTGTTTGTAGTGATACTTCCAAAGGCCCACTTGACATCATATTCCAGGATGTCTGGCTCTAGGTGAGTGATCACACCATTGTGAATATCTGGGTCGTGAAGATCTTTTTTGTATACTTCTTCTGTGTATTCTTGCCACCTCTTCTTAATATCTTCTGCTTTTGTTAGGTCCATACCATTTCTGTCCTTTATTGAGCCCATCTTTGCATGAAATGTTCTCTTGATATCTCTAATTTTCTTGAAGAGATCTCTAGTCTTTCCTATTCCATTATTTTCCTCTATTTCTTTGCATTGATCACTGAGGAAGGCTTTTCTATCTCTCCTTGTTATTCTTTGGAAATCTGCATTCAAATGGGTATATATTCCCTTTTTCCTTTGCTTTTCACTTCTCTTCTTTTCACATTACCTACACTGTATTATTCTTTTTCCATATCGGACAAAATTAACAAGTGTCTAAAGAAATGTATGTATAAACATGTGGCCATTTTATGCAATGTATATTCTGTGGCAGTTCAGAATACTTGTATTATTCAAATCACTTTGGAGTTTCAGAACATTTGAGCAAAAAATAAAAACCATAGATAATGTTGTTGTTGTTCAGTCACTAAATCATGTCTGACTCTTTGCAACTTCATGGACTGCAGGATGCCAGGCTTCCCTGTCCTTCACTATCTCCCAGAGTTTGCTCAAACTCATGTCCATGGAGTCACTGATGTTGTCTAATCATCTCATCCTCTGCCACCCTTTCTCCTTAGTGTCCCCTGAGAAGCCCCTGATCAGAGTAAACTCCACATTATCAAGGAATTTTACCATGATCGTCCTACTCTAACAATCTCTCGGAAAGCTTGTGCTTATACTTTGACAGTAATATAATATTGTACAGCTCTGACCAAATAATTTAGGAATCTTCACGCATGATTTCTTGGCTTTCTGATACCATATTCAAAGATGTTGAAGCAGGCATTATCTATGTGTCAATAGACTGGGATAAGTTAATTATGTTCATGAAACAGAAAGAAGTCTAATGGAGAATAGTAAACAATAGGAATGTTAGGAGACAGGTCAGAGAGGAGTCCAGGGAGACATCATAAGTACCTTTCATGCGTCACAGTAAAAGTTTGCATTCAATTCTAATTACAAGTGGAATCAATAGCAGGGTTTTAAGTGAGCATACCATTACCGCACATTTTCGAGACTTAGGAGTCTCTTACTTTATTTCAAGAGACCATGATGGAGATGGGAAATAACGCAGACATTTCATAATCTATTTTGGAGATAGAATTGGTACAAACTTGTAGTTGGATTGGGTTATAAATAGAAATGACTTTTTGTTCTTTGGTCTGCATACATGGGTGCATGATAGTGCCATAAACTCATAAAATATTAACTGACATGGGAAAGACTGATGGAAAGGTATACTGGGAATGAATGGTAGTTAGTTGTGCCTAATAGACATCCAAATAGTCAAGAAATAGAGTGGTCTTTGTTCTTTGAGATACCCTTTAAACTCAATCACAAAATCTAATTTTGTGGTTGGTCTAGCATAATGCTTTCTGGTTCCAATATTGCACTTCAGTTATGGCTTATCAAAAAAATTTATGTTTGCTTATAAAGGAGAAAAAATTATTACCAACCTATTTTACCTTTGCAAAGGATCATCGTATGAGTATTTTAAATAGAATACATCCTTTCTTGTCAAGGTACTTCATAAAATATGTTGAGCAATAAGTAAGGAGAAGCCAATCCAAGACAAATTAGTTAAACCCCCCAAAATATACATTCTTTATAGTTATTTAATCTTATGATTAATCCTGAGCAATAATAGAGAAATATTTTTGATGTTTATATTTTTCTTAGGTTTATTTGCAAAAATATTGAAAAGTCTTAAGACATTTTAGTAGACACCAAGAAATGGATTTCCCTGGCAGTTCAGATGGTGAAGAATATGCCTGCAATGGAGGAGTCTTGGGTTTGATCCCTGGGTAGGAAGATCCCCTGGAGAAGGGAATGGAAACCCACTCCAGTATTCTTGCTTGGAGAAATCCATGGACAAAGGAGCCTGGTAGGCTACAGTCCATAGTATCACAAAGGTTCTCAGACACAAATGAGTGACTTTAAAGAAATGGTGGTAAGACATTGGTAAGACATTCTCTGGTAGGCACCATAGAAGGAAGTAAAATGGTGTGCCCATAATAGACCTTTCAAATGCCTTCTACAATGGATTGTCACTAGTATAATTCTGATACATTTTTTATCACTTTATATCAAAGCAGAGATACAAAAGGATTTGCCAAATGTGCATTTTTCCCTTCTATGACTCTTTATAAATGTATTGATGCAACATTTAGACTGGCGGTTCTGTATTCAAAATATAACTTCCCACTGACTGCTTATGAGAAGCTAATCCAACTAAATATAACATGTGCTCAAGTTAGTATTTAGGTGCACAATCATCACCCCCAATAGAACAACCCAAACAAATATCAGGTTTTTAAAATCAGAAATAAGATTATTTTTCTTTCTTGCACTTTCTCTTAATGTTACCACATTTTCTGTTCAGAATCAAATTATGAGTAAAAGCAGTGTCCTTTCAATTTTCTTATCTGTCATATTTGGTAACTTTTCACATTTATCCTTTTCTGTCAGGTTGTATTTATTATAGATTAAGTCATTGAAGTATAATATAAATACAGGAGTACTGCTTTTGTTTTCTAATTGTTTACTTTGATTCTAGTATTGCTCCTCTTTAATTTAAAAGGAACCTTTCACAAATTCCCCAACTTCACTGTATCTGTTTCTTAGCACCTCCTTCTCTATCTCTTTACCTCTCTTCCTCCTCTCTTCTCTCTCTCTTCTCTTTGTCTTTTAACTTCTCCCTCTTCCAATCTATAAATTGGATATTTTAAAGTTTTCTAGTTTAGGTATTTAGTCAATTGTGGCTTAACACTATGATGTAGTGTTAAGAGTGAAGAAGAAACATTGAAAGTATAAGACAAAATATGGGAAAGAAAATTATAGGGTAGAGAGAGATTTAAAATATCGTCAGTGTGTTTAAAGTGAATTTGTTAGATAAATGGTATTATCTAATAGTGAAGAGAGAAAAAAATTAATTATCCAGTCCAGGATGGATTCTCTGTGACACTGATATTAAGGTTTTGCTTTGTGATACTTATCTTAATGTTCTAGTTTGATGTAGTAATGATTAAACACTTCAGTTTAAATATTTTAATTGTGGATCTTTCATTAGCTGTTGCCCCAAAATCTGAAATTACAATTCCTTCAAACTGAAACTTTTCATAACAAAATAAATTGCATTAGAAGTATAAATGTAACATAGAAAATATTTTTAGAGTTCCCATTTATGTTATCGCCCATAAAATTCTAAGGAAAGACATGCTAAATGTGTATGTGTCTGGTACGGAGGGCCTGGGAGGTTGCATGAAAAATAATTTTGATTAAATCAACATATCTAAGTATTATTTAGTGATTTACACATGTGTAGCATTCTGCATTGTTTGGAGGTAATCAAAAGACTACTGTACAAAAAAGATCTTCACGACCCAGATATTCACAATGGTGTGATCACTCACCTAGAGCCAGACATCCTGGAATATGATGTCAAGTGGGCCTTAGGAAGTATCACTACAAACAAACCTAGTGGATGGGGATAGAATTCCAGGTGAGCTATTTCAAATCCTAAAAGATGATGCTGTGAAACTGCTGCACTCAGTATGCCAGCAAATTTGGAAAACTCCGCAGTGGACACAGGACTGGAAAAGGTCAGTTTTCATTCCAATCCCAAAGAAAGGCAATGCCGAAGAATGCTCAACCTACCACACAATTGCACTCATCTCACACGCTCGTAAAGTAATGCTCAAAATTCTCCAAGCTAGGCTTCAGGAATATGTGAACCGTGAACTTCCAGATGTTCAAGCTGGCTTTAAGAAAGGCAAGGGAACCAGAGATCAAATTGCCAACATTCACTGGATCATCAAAAAAGCAAGAGAGTTCCAGAAAAACATCTATGTCTGCTTTATTGACTATGCCAAAGTCTTTGACTGTGTGGATCACAGTAAACTGGAAAACTCTGAAAGAGATGGGAATACCAGACCACCTGACCTGCCTCTTGAGAAACTGGTATGCAGGTCAGGAAGCAACAGTTAGAACTGGACATGGAACAACAGACTGGTTCCAAATAGGAAAAGGAGTACATCAAGGCTGTATATTGTCACCCTGCTTATTTAACTTATAGGCAGAGAACATCATGAGAAACACTGGGCTGGATGAAGCACAAGCTTGAATCAAGATTGGCGAGAGAAATATCAATAGCCTCAGATATGCAGATGACACCACCCATATGGCAGAAAGTGAAGAAAAATTAAAGAGACTCTGGATGAAAGTGAAAGAGGAGAGTGAAAAAGCTGGCTTAAAGCTCAACATTCAGAAAACAAAGATCATGGCATCCGGTCCCATCACTTCATGGCAAATAGATGGGAAACAGTGGCCCCAAGATCACTGCAGATGGTGATTGAAGCCATGAAATTAAAAGATGCTTACTCCTTGGAAGGAAAGTTATGACCAACCTAGACAGCATATTGAAAAGCAGAGACATTACTTTGTCAACAAAGGTCCATCTAGTCAAGGCTATGGTTTTTCCAGTGGTCATGTATGGATGTGAGAGTTGGACTATAAAGAAAGCTGAGTGCAGAAGAATTGATGCTTTTGAGCTGTGGTGTTGGAGAAGACTCTTGAGAGTCCCTTGGACTGCAAGGAGATCCATCTAGTCCATCCTAAAGGAGATTAGCCCTGGGTGTTCATCGGAAGGACTGATGCTGAAGCTGAAACTCCAATACTTTGGCCACCTGATGTGAAGAGCTGACTCATTTGAAAAGATCCTGATGCTGGGAATGATTGAGGGCAGGAGAAGAAGGGGATGATGGAGGATGAGATGGTTGGATGGCATCACCAACTCAATGGACATGAGTTTGAGTAAACTCTGGGAGTTGGTGATGGACAGGGAGGCCTGGCGTGCTGCGGTTCATGGGGTCGCAAAGAGTCAGACACGACTGATTGACTGACTTGAACCGTACTGACTGACTTAAATTATTGAAATTGTTGAATTTAAAAGATCAAGTGGCAACCAAGGACCTCTGTCGTAGGCCACAGGAGCAAAGCTTGGCCAAGGGAGGAAGGCCACTTTCCGGGAGTCCTTGTACCCCTGTTGCAGTTCAGCTTTAAGTGTCTGTGGAGACATAGGCAGCTGGGATGAGGCGGGCAGGGCCCAGTGGGGACTCTCTCCCCTGTTGGCTCCATGGGAGCTGATCCAGTGTAACCCTCTGCCCATGATCAGTGTCAAGCTAACCCACCTGGACTTGGTGGGCTGCCTGGGCTTTGGCCACAGGTCCAGCAGTCAGTCTTGTGCTCAACACTGTGGGTACCCAGCATAAGTCCCAGGTAAATAGGCCACTGGTAACACAGTCAGAGCTTGCCATCATAGATGGCTTCTGTGCCAGACTGGAGAAGACTCCATTTGGGAAGATACCAGAGAGCCTCCTGCAGCTCCAGACCACTGAGTGGCTGCCAGCCCTGTGAACTATGGCCAAATCTGCAAACTGTCCCTGTCCTTTAGATAAGGAAATTTATGTGAGGACAGGGCTTTCTGGATGTGAACCAACAGCTTCTGGGCAAAGATATGGCCTGTACAAGCATGGACGTGGTGCTCTGGGAAGAGAAGGAGTTCCTGGGTAGTGCTGGGGGAGCCCCAGGAGAAAAGATGGATCTTTGGATATGAATTCAGGGTTGGTTTGTGAATCCCAAGAGTATGGTGACACCTGGCTGCTCGGGACAGTGGTGAGAGTTAATCGTGGGGATGAGTCTGAGGATCAAGGCCTTGATGTCAAGGACCAAGGACACAGTAGCAGTGGAGAAGGAAGAATGACAAGGAAACAGAGCCTCAGTTGCTGCATTAACAGAAGAACCAAGTAACAGCCAAGATACTGAATGTGCAGACATATATCTTTGAGGCTGAGGAAATCTAGAGATGACAGGGGGACTGTGGGACCACAGACATTTGAGGCGATCTTGCTCCATTGCAACAGCAAACTCTCTTCTGGTTTGCTCCTAATTCTAATGCAGTCTCACTCTGAGACCTGCCCGGGAGACTTCACAGTGAAGTGAGGAATCAAGGAGGAGGACTAATAATGAATTCAGATGCTTCATTCTGTCCATCTCTGCTACTTGTCTTTCTTAATGGCTCAGCAGTTAAGATATGCTTGCCAATTCAGGAGACTCGGGTTCAATCCTTGAGTCAGAAAGATCCCCTGGAGAAGGAAATGGCAATGGACTCCAGTATTCTTGCCTGGAGAATCCCATGGACAGAGGAGCCTGGTGGGCTACAGTCCATGGGGTCGCAAAAGAGTCAGACATGACTTAACAAGTAAACAACAATCCATATCTCCAATGAATGTACAGAAACCTATGATCGTAAGACTGCCACTTCATATATTGAGTCAGAAAGTCACTTTCATTTTTGATCATGCACAGTTCCTAATTATTTCACAATTTATAGGTTGGGCCATATGAAATTGCCTTTTCTCTAAGTGAAATAATGATAAGATATCTGTAGTTTTAAACAGTTCAACTTAATCTTTTGAATAATTTGAGGAAAGTGTCTGTGTTATACAAGTTTACTTGACCCATTCAAAAAGTGTCTGTTTTTTTCCTGTATGACACAAAAATAGCCAAGGAAGCAGTATTAATCTATGATTAAAAAGATTAGAGTTTCAACTACACGGTGTTCTATGACTTCAAAACAAGATGCTGTCATTCTTTAAAGAAAGATGTTAAGGATAAAGTTATATTTTCAACTGAATTAAAAACATAGTGTAAAAACACTTTAATTTTATGCAGATAAGGAATAGAAATTATAATATTAATCTGGCTTTTTAAAAATTGTGATTTTTGTCATTTGATTATTATAAAGTTATATAATTTTGTAATTTTTATAATTTACAATTTTATAAAATTATCCCTTTAGCAAATAAATGTAAGATATATTTAAAGTTGACATGGAAAAATTTGAAATTCTCTCTTGAGATAAACATTTTCTAGACCTAATGATTGTTCTGCTTGCCATGCAATCAGAATCATGCAAGAGGCTTTGGAGAGAGATAAAGCTCTTCCTTTTACTAGTGTCTTTGAACATTTCAGTAATATCAAGGTCAATTAAAATTTTATTTTATGGTTATATGTCATATGATTTAGATAAACTTAAGTAATTTGCAACATTCAAGGTAGAAATGGAATTGCCTTTTTTAATCACATGACATTATGTATTACTGCTTTAAATTGAAAAAAAGTATATGTTGGCTATAAGACTAGCCAAAAATTTAATATGATCATTTTATTACTTCTTTAGTCAGCATTATAGATCCTCTGTTCTGGTTTATTGGTTTTCTTACAGTTTATTAATTACATACATCTATTTCTCCATTTTTATAACAATTTTAATTCTTAAAGACAACCTAAGACCTTTTTTTTCTATTCTCTTCAGTTTATTTTGAAAACTCATTTCAAAACTCATTAGAGACGCAGTGAAATAACAATGAGACCTACTAGCTACACCACAATGTTACACTGCTATCAGCAGAGTGATTCCTATATATAACAGGTTGACAGATAATTTATATATTATACAGAACGTGGCATAAAGCTAAACATCTAAGTTCTCCATAAGTGTTTGAATTTGATTTAAATACCTTAATATGTCTAAAGATGCTTCATTCTCATTCTAAATATATATTTTGATTATATGTAGCTATTGTCCCTAGTATTCAAAATATAAAATATAGCGTTATTCATACATACGCTGCTGCTGCTGCTAAGTCATTTCAGTTGTGTCCAACTCTGTGCGATCCCATAGGTGGCAGCCCACCAGGTTTCCCCGTCCTTGGGATTCTCCAGGCAAGAATACTGGAGTGGGTTGCCATTTCCTACTCCAGTGCATGAAAGTGAAAAGTGAAAGTGAAGTCGCTTAGCTGTGTCCGACTCTTAGCAACCCCAATGGATTGTAGCCCACCAGGCTCCTCTGTCCATGGGATTTTCCAGGCAAGAGTACTGGAATGAGGTGCCACTGCCTTCTCCGATTCATACATATGAGACTATGTATATATGTGTGTATATAGTGTGCAGATATCACCCATGATAAATGAGAAAATTGTGAAAACAGCTTATTGTTAATTTTACCTTTTTTCTTTTTTTTTTAGCATATGTGTTGTCAGTGGTGATATTCAAATGGTTTTTGCATTGTATCTATATTACCTTTATATTTTCCTAATTATTTTTATAATGTATCTCCTTTTATTTAAAAAAGAAATAGATATAGAAATAATTTATTTTATATCAAATTGGTTCAGTATTATTCATTATAATGCATAACCCCATGATAGTTTTAATGTAGTCATGAATGATGCTATTTTTAATATTTAAATAATACATAAGTTGAGATTCCTAAAATTTGCAAAGTCTTTATCAGTTATTTAACACCAAGTATTTATATGGAAAAAATAGAAATCTACAATATTTACTGTCAATAAACTTTAATTGTGCCAGCAAAGGGACAGAAATGCAGAAAATTATAGACTTTTATATGTGTGAATTGCTTGCAAGTTAGAAGGCCTAGGTAATTATTTATCTTAGATGGATAGTGCACAATAAAACCCAGGGACAATGATAATTGAGGTGACTTCATCTTGCTTCAACTCTGTTATCACATAAAAGGAGCAATCTCCTTTTAATCTAAAATTTGACATGAATAAACTTGCTTTATGAGTTTTTTGGTGCTTGCTAAGACAAAGAAAGCAGCAGTTTAAGAGAGTTAGGTTTATAACAATCTTTTGAAGACCCCGTAGCTAGAAACTAATCAGAATAATGTTCAACTATTAGAAAATAATTGGAGTAATTAAAAAGCACAAATTGAGTCAAACTACAAACAGTCAAAGGCAATATCCTTTTTTCTTTCTTCTATCATACAACCATGCTAAACTTCCCATATTATTCATGAAAACTCTCTTTAGAATTTATGACTTACAATAGCAATTGGCTTGTGACTTTTCCCACACAGCCTTCCAGAATCAAATTGACTTTTGACAAATGTTTAGGATGAATGCCAAGAGACTTTTTGGCATAAAATAGCAACCATTTCTGTTTTTACACAATTATTGCAGCTTGTGAAAGAAGTTTAATGATTACAACAAAAACTTTGTTTGCCATAAGTTTGAAATGAGTTAATTTGTGACTTATCTACCACAAATAGTAAAAGAGGTTAACAGAAATGCTTTGCATTTCTTATGCTTTAGAGTTAACCATTTCTACTTATTGCACGTTGTGGAGATGAGTCTTATAGAACTGATTACTTCTCAGTATAAAACCTATAAACAGCATGTTTCATGTTCATCATTCTTGTTTTCAGCTTTCACATCCAGTGTGAGGTCATGAGCAATTCAATACACAAACTGAGTCATCACCCACAACGTATTTTTATGATAAAACAAGGAAATATTTCCCTAGGAAATCAGGGTGAATTGTGTGTGTGTGTGTGTTTTGCTGTTTTAGTTTCATTTTGATTTTTCTTTTATCTTTTCCCCAGGAAGACATAGCTCTATAACTTTAAAATTCACTTTGGGAGTTTTAGTATTAAAATTAATCATAAAACAGCATGACTTTTTAAAATAGACATTCACTTGAATAATTTTATCATGTTAGCTTATAAAATAAATATGTGTATGAGACTGTTCATGAAATGAACCCTACAAATGTGAATACAAATGTATTTGTAACTTGACAAAGCTTAGATAGTACATTTGAATCGGACAAAGAAATGATGGTTGAGTTACAGCTTATAAATTATGGCCACTTTATATTTGTGAACTGAACCTATCAAAAGACCTTGTCTAGAGCAAGAGAGTACAAGGGAGTGCATGAGGAAACTGGGTAACAGCAGTGTCTGTTCATTTAGATCTCATTGCTTTTTGAATAACTCTATTTACAGCTTTGATGATTAAAATTGAACTAATTTTAACAATACATCTGTGAGGGAAATGGAGGGTCGGATTATCGTATTTAGTTGAAAAATACATTGTCTATTTGGAATGTGAAAATCGCAGAACATACCAGATTGTAATAGAAAGTATATTTTTATATACTATCTAATATCTATCTCAGAGTTTTATTTCTTACATACAAGTGACTTTCTGCCAATAGCTGAGAGAGAAAATGCTGGCTAAGATTCTTATGGCTGGTAGGAAAAAACAGCCCTTTAGGAAGCATAATTTTGTTAACCCTCATCCCTTGTTTTGGTTGCATTCCTTGTTTAACTTGATGGAGGAGCTTGGTAAGCTAGCACAAAATGATCCAAATCAAGTTCTATCACGGGCTTTATTTTGATTGAAGTCAAGTTGCTCAGTCGTGTCCAGCTCTTTGCAACCCCATGGACTGTAGCCTACCAGGCTCCTCAGTCCATGGAATTTTCCAGGCAAGAATACTGGAGTGGGTTGCCATTTCCTTCTCCAGGGGATCTTCCTGACTCAGGGATCGAACCTGGGTCTTCCGCATTGCAGGCAGACGCTTTACCATCTGAGCCACCAGCCAAGCCTTATTTTGATTAGTCCCTAAATATTTGTTTTAACCTTTAATTTCATAAGTTCTGAGTTTCACATTTAGGATAGTAGATTTACTGAGTAAATTGGCAGACACTAACATTTCTGGAGAATGAAAAGAGCTAACCTTGGTCGTGTAGTCATGGCACTGAAGGCTGAGCGGCAATACCCAATCCTCAGAACGGATTCACTGCTTCTTCTCGCTGTGTATGTCAGCCTGCTCATAGTCATAGCTCATTCCTCTATGTGTTGGTCCTGGTACTACTGTGAGTTATGTCTCCTTTTCTCTCCCTTCGCCTCTTCTCCACTCCCATTAGCCCCTTTCAGTCTGATTCCCCCAATAACAATACATATACACGTAAACATAACTTCAGTTATGTCTATCAGTGGGTGTATGTGTGTGTTACCTTGAGAAACAAAAGTATTTATTTCTTCAAACTAGAGAAATGGCAGTGCACCTATATTGATGATGCCTTCCCTAACTGCATCCTCTCAGATCTTGGAGGCACTCACCATTTTCCTCAGGCAAGTGACAGGGGATTTATTGTCACTAGATGCTTACCTGTGTGCTTAAATCCTGAAGTAATAAATGCATGCATTTTCCCCAGAGTGGAGAGTACAGCAACTTTGAAAATCTCTCTTTCCAGATAATCATTTTGCCTCTTAAGCTACTTACTATAATGTTTAAAACATTAAGCTTTATTCTCATATTTACCTTTGTAATAGATGTTAATGAAAAGTTTCAGATTAATTGTATTAAAATTCGGCAAGTAACTTATTTGAAAAGATACTTTTATTTCTCAGAATATGCTGAGGCATATAAAATGACAATTTTATAAATTGCCATTTGTTTTTATTCCAAGTTGAATTTTCCATTATCCCTTTTATTCTCTTTTTAAAATTTGTATGTTTTGATTAAAATTCAAAAACCAAAGAAAAACTAGAGGAGATAAGGAAAAAGGTAAGTTTCAAGTTATTCCAGGAAGATGCTATCCATATAAAATGTATTATAGCATAGCTATTACTCTACTCTGCTATAAGGATATTTTAGGATAAAAAGATTTTTAGAAGCAGAAATTCAGAGTATATACACAGATTAAAATGGTTCTTTATAACAATACTTCCCAGACTTTTAGATTTTAGGAATTAGCTTTTCTTTTTTTTTTACTTCATTAGATTGGAAGAACTGGTGTATGGTTGCCAACTCTCTTTTACCCAAGAAGAATGTTGAAAGTATCAGTTATTAATTACTATTAGAGAAGGGATATTTCAAAAACACACATAGTGAGAAGAACATAAACTCAGAATAAAATATATGGGCCTTTACTAGTAATGATACCTGGCAACTATATGGTAATATGTTTTTAATATAGATATTTTAAAAATCTGAATAGTGACATGTTATAACATAAAATTGTTGTTCAGTCACAAAGTCACATCTGACTCTTTGTGATCTAATGGACAGCAGCACACCAGGCTTCCCTGTTCTTCATTATCTCCCGGAGTTTGCTCAAACTGATGTCCATTGTATCAGTGATGCCAATCAAGTATCTCATCTTCTGTCATCCCCTTTTCCTCCTGCCCTCAATATTTCACAGACTCAGGGCCTTTTCTGTGAGTCAGCTCTTCGCATCAGGTGGCCAAAGTTTTGGAGCTTCAGCTTCACCATCAATTCTTCCATTGAATATTCAGGGTTGATTTCCTTTAGGTTTGACTGATTTGAACTCCTTGCAATCCAAAAGACTCTCAAGAGTCTTCTTCAGCACCACAATTTTAAAGCATCATTCTTCAGCACTCAGCCTTCTTTATAGTCCAAATCTCACAACCTTATATGACTACTAGAAAAACCATAGATTTGACTATATCTACCTTTGTCGGCAGAGTGATGTCTCTGCTCTCAATATGCTGTCTAGGTTTGTCATAGCATTTCTTCCAAGGAGTAAGCGTCTTTTAATTTTGAGGCTGCAGTCAACATTGGCATGATTTTGAAGCCCGGAAAAAAAAAATATTGTCACTATTTCCATTTTTTTCCCAACTATTTGCCATGAAGTGATGGGACTAGATGCCATGATCTTCTTCATTTTTTTAATGTTGAGTTTTAAGCCATATTTTTCACTCTCCTCTTTCACCTTCATTTAGAGGCTTTTTTCCAATAGAGTGATAATAATCTGCATATCTGAGGTTGTTGATATTTCTCCCAACAGTCCCGATTCCAGCTTGTGAGTCATCCAGCCCAGCATTTTGCATGATGTACTCTGCATATAATTTAAATAAGCGGGGTAACAATAATACACAGGCGTGTCACACTCCTTTCCCTATTTTGAACCAGTCCATTGTTACATGTCTGATTCTAACTGTTGCTTCCTGACCTGGATACAGATTTCTCAGGAGGCAATAAGGTGGTCTGGTATTCCTATCACTTAAAAAATTTTCCACAGTTTGCTGTGATCCACACAGTCAAAGGGTTTCAAGTAGTCAATGAAGCAAAAGTAGATAGTTTTCTGGAATCTTTCTCTATGATCTTATGATCTCTATGATCTATGGATATTGGTAATTTGATTTCTGGTTCCTCTGCCTTTTCTAATTCCAGCTTGTACATCTGGAATTTCTCATATCACATACTGTTGAAGCCTAGCTTGAAGGATTTGAAACCTTACTTTATTAGTGTGTGAAATGAATGCAGTTGTACAGTAGTTATGTAGTTTGAATACTCTTTGGCATTGCCTTTCTTTGGGATTGGACTGAAAACTGACCTTTTCCGGTCCTGTGGCCACTGCTGAGTTTTCCAAATTTGCAAAAGATGAATATTATATGATATCATTTCTATGGGCTGGTAGCTCAATTGGTAAAGAATCCACCTGCAATGCATGAGACCCAGTTTGATTCCTGGGAGGGGAAGATCCGCTGGAGAAGGGATAGGCTACCCACTCCTGTATTCGTGGGCTTCCCTTGTGGCTCAGCTGGTAAGGAATCTGCCTGCAATGCAGGAGACCTGTGTTCAGTCCCTGGTTTGGAAAGATCCCTTGGAGAAGGGAAAGGCTACCCACTCCAGTATTCAGGCCTAGAGAATTCCATGGACAGTCATGGGGTCGCAAAGAGTCGAACTCAACTGAGCGACTTTCACTTTCACTCTCATATGTGGAATCTAAAAGAAAAAAAAATATGTTCAAGTGAACTTATTTACAAAGCAGAAATAGACCAAAAGACATAGAAAATAAACTTATGTTTACCAAAGGAGAAAGAAGAAGAAGAGGTAGGAATTGATATATAAACACTACTAGATAGGATCACAAAGAGTCAGACATGATTGAGCACCCACACCCCCGCACACACTGTGTGTATTAACTAACAGGACCTAATATATAACACAGGATACTATGCTCAATGTTTTGTGATAGGCTATAAGGGAAAAGAATCTATATATAACTCAACCACTTTACTATACACCTGAAACTTGTAAATCAATTATACTTCAACAAAATTTTTTAGATGAATTTTTATTGCAGTGTTACTTAGTCCCAACCTATGCTTCAGTCCATACCGATGAACTTATTTGCAGGGCAAGAATAGAGATGCACGTGTCTCTTTCAGTTCTGGTTTCCTCGGTGTGTATACCCAGCAGTGGGATTGCTGGGTCATAAGGCATTTCTATTTCCAGTTTTTTAAGGAATCTCCACACTGTTCTCATAGTGGCTGTACTAGTTTGCATTTTCACCAACAAAGGAAACTCTAAGCAAGGTGAAAAGACAGCCTTCAGAATGGGAGAAAATAATAGCAAATGCAGCAACTGACAGACAGCTAATCTCAAAAATATACAAGCAACTCCTGCAGCTCAATTCCAGAAAAATAAATTACCCAATCAAAAAATGTGCCAAAGAACTAAATAGACGTTTCTCCAAAGAAGACATACACATGGCTACAAACACATGAAAAGATGCTCAACATCACTCATTATCAGAGAAATGCAAATCAAGACCACAATGAGGTACCATTTCACACCAGTCAGAATGGCTGCAATCCAAAAGTCTACAAGCAATAAATGCTGGAGAAGGTGTGGAGAAAAGGGAAGCCACACTGTTTATAATAGCCAGGACATGGAAGCAACCTAGATGTCCATCAGCAGATGAATGGATAAGAAAGCTATGGTACATATACACAATGGAGTATTACTCAGCCATTAAAAAGAATACATTTGAATCAGTTCTAATGAGGTGGATGAAACTGGAGCCGATTATACAGAGTGAAGTAAGCCAGAAAGAAAAACACCAATACAGTATACTAACACATATATATGGAATTTAGATAGATGGTGACGATAACCCTGTATGCGAGACAGCAAAAGAGACACAGATGTATGGAACAGTCTTTTGGACTCTGTGGGAGAGGGCGAGGGTGGGATGATTTGGGAGAATGGCATTGAAACATGTATACTATCATATAAGAAATGAGTCGCCAGTCCAGGTTCGATGCAGGATACAGGATGCTTGGGGCTGGTGCACTGGGATGACCCAGAGGGATGGTATGGGGGTTGGGGAGGTGGGTGGGGGGCTCAGGATGGGGGACACGTGTACACCCGTGGCTGATTCATGTTGACGTATTGCAAAGCCAATACAATATTGTAAAGTGATTAGCCTCCAGTTAAATAAATTTAAATTAAAAAAAAAGAATAGAGATGCAGAGGTAGAAAAAGGACTTGTGGACATAACATGGGAAGGAGAGGGCTGGACAAACTGAGAGATAACATTGGAATATATATGTTACTATGTGTAAAATAGATAGCTATTGGGGAATTTCTGTTTAACACAGGAAGCTCGGCCTTTGCTCTGTTATGACCTAAAGGGGTGGGATGGGGTGGGAAGGGAAGTTCAAGAGGGTGAGGATATGTGTGTATATATACTCATATTGTTTTACAGCAAAACCCATCACAACATTGTAAAGCAATTATCCTTCAATTAAAAACAAATAAATAAATGGATAAAAGTACAGAGTAATTTCTCCACACCCTCTCCAGCATTTATTGCTTGAAGATTTTTGGATCACAGACATTCTGACTGGTGTGAAATGGTACCTCATTGTGGGGAGGGAGGTGGGAGGGGGGGGTTCATGTTTGGGATCACATGTACACCCATGGTGGATTCATGTCAATGTATGGCAAAACCAATACAGTATTGTATAGTAAAATAAAGTAAAAATAAAAATTAAAAAAAAATTAAAAAAAGGTAACTAAAAAAAAAGTACAGAGTAATTAATTTTGTTATAGGTACACAGTGAAATAATATATAGCAAAATAAACAAATCACTCTTTTCAATATTACATCTTTGAGTTGCACAAAGGTGATGTAGAATGAAAGACAAGAAACACACGTTTAAAATCTCTGTCAGTCATATATATCTTTTTATTTATACACAGGTAAAACTATCTGCATTTCTAGAAGTCAGGTTGCCATTTTGAAAGGTGAGAGTGTAATGACTGGGAAGAAACACAAAGGGAACTCATATGCATTGACTGTGTATGGTCACTTAGCTGGTGACTGCACAAGAGATTTACCTTGTGAAAATTTATTTGTGTATATTTATTTATTTGTTCACCCTTCTGTATATATTTTAAAAATATATTTATTTAAAAATTAAATATCCAAAATACACAAAATATAGCATTAAAATTAGATAAAGTGTTCTTTTATTTTCTGCCCAACAAATTGGAACTTCCAACTGAGGATTCCTTGATTTTCTTAGATAATAAAACTCCTCTGATAATATCTCTGTATTTTCTCACTGAGAACACATTAGTAGTTTCATAAAATCTAGTTCTAGATTTGTTGTTGTTGATAATTTATATTCTTAAGCTACAACTGGAGAAAATTCAGAATACCATAACATAATTTATATACTCAAGCTACAACTGGAGAAAATTCAGAATACCATCATTCCTTTGGTTAATAAGACCTACCTTTTCCCCTAGGGTTATATTTTGAATTATATGTTGTTAAGAATAAGAATATACTGTTAAACAATAAATTAAAGCTTTTTTCCCAAATACACACAACCAAACTCATAATGGAAGCTGACAATGACTCCTTTTTGAGCCATTGTCACTAAAAATCATTTATTATTGAGTCTTTGTCATATATATATATATATATATATGTATATATACACACACAAATTGTGGTAACAGTAACAAGATTATTATCTCTTGTTAAGCAATTACAGTAAAAAGTCTTAAGCAGAGCAAATATAAAACCCTTTTCTGACACTTTAAAGAGAGGGTTTTTTTTGGTGTCTATGCTTGAGAATGAGGTAAGAATAAATCAGGAATATCTGCTTCTGTTTGGGAGTCAATGACTATTTTTACATAAAGGCAGCAGTTCAGGATGTTGCCTCCATGTAACTGGGGAGTCTATACTCCTTTTTCACTAAGAAAGCAGATAATGGCCTCCAGTCCAAGGTCATCAAGAAGTAATGAGATTTGCCTAATAGAGTAGTGGTCTGGATCTGCCAGGAGTCACCAGTAGCTTATAAACAGCCATAAGAGCTGTCATTTTTAATGTAAATCATACAAGTAGACCTAAGTGGTTTTACAGAGTCATATGACTGAAGTTATCTCCTTAGAATAAAGGCCTTGACCTAGAATGGATAAAGAATTGAAAAATAGAAAAAGTACTATAAACTGCTCACTCTTAACCTATCAATACATTGATAGAATACAAGTAAGTGAAGGAAAGAAAGAACAAGTTTTGTGGTTGATTGAGTCTCATATAAGGATCTGGTCTGCATTTCTAGCTGAAAGCTATATATGCATTAAGAAGCTCCATAGAGTCTCAGAGGCTGGTCTACTCAATGCTCTTCTTCCCTTCACTCTCAGAAACAAGACCTGTGTCCCTTCATGCAGAAAAAGGATAATAATGGAAGCGAAGCATAGACTGGAAGTACTAGACCCAATAATAAGCTGTGGTGATAAGTTTATTAGGCCAACCACAATTCCATTAAATTTTTGAAAGTGAAGATAGAATGCCAATGGTGGTATCTTGATTTTTTTTAAAATTTAATTGTAGGGAGCTGATATCTAAGTTCTAGCCACCAGTAAGAACATCAGAGGAAGGATCATGCAACTCACTCACTTTCTTTTTAGATCATATTCAGCTAAGAAAAGCATAATCTCTTGGAGTGAACAGTAGGATTCCAAAGGAGAAAGAGTGGAATATCTTATCTTCTTTTTCATTTATTTAGACAAACTATTACTGTAATAAACTAATTTAGCATCCCCCAGATAAAATGTGTAAGCCTTTTTGTAGAGTAGTGTTTTCTAGTTTAAGGTGTGTTGGTATAGACTTAGCATAATATCTATAATCTTCTCCATGTAGATCTTTTTCAACTTATAATAGGGTTACATATCCATCATGAGTTGAAAGTATCTTAAGTTGAAATACATTCAGTACACCTAACCAACTGAACATCTTTAAGCCTAACTCAAATGTGCTAAGTACTTCAGCCTCCAGTTAGAAGGTCAGTTGTGTATGTCTCTTTGCAACCCCATGGACTGTAGAGTGCCAGGCTCCTCTGTCCATGGAATTCTCCAGGCAAAAATACTGGAGAGGATAGCCATTCCCTTCTCAAGGGAATCTTCCCTACCCAGTGATCGAACGCAGGTCTCCTGCCTTGCACACAGATTCTTTACCATCTGAGCCACCGGAGAAGCCCATCTAATAACTCAAACCTAGTTTATAATGAAGTATTGACTATCTCATGTAATTTATTGAATACTGTACTATGAAAGTGTAAAACAGAATTGTTGAATGAGTACAGAATGATAGTAAGTGTATCAGATGTTTAACCCTCCATGAACAGAGTGGCTGGCTGTACACTGCAGCTTGCTTCTGCTGCCCAGTATTAGAAGAGGGTATTTTGTACCACATGTGCTAGCCTAGGAAAAGATCCAAACTTCATTTTTATTGAGTGCATATTGCTTTTGCATCATAAAGTGGGAAAAAAAATTGACCCACTGTAAGTCAAGGACTGCCTGTATTAAAATATGCAACACTGGCCCTGAGTCGTTAAAAGAAAATTTAAGTAAATCCCTCACTTACTGTTTTTTTACTGAATGTCAGAGGGCTTTTCCTACAATGTGGGGGACCTGTGTTCAATCCCTGGGTCGGGAAGATCCTCTGGAGAAGAAAATGGCAACCCATTCCAGTACTCTTGCCTGGAAAATCCCATGGACAGAGGAACTGGTAGGCTACAGTCTATGGGGTCGCAAAGAGTCGGACACGACTGAACAACTTCACTTCACTTCACTAGAGGGCTTTTCCATAGCTTGAGCTTGGAGTGATACATGGAAAATTCTGGTTTTGAATGATTCATCTGCTAATAATAGATGGATTAAAATTTGAAGATATTTGAAAGCATTCAAGACTCAAAAGACACTGACACTGAATTAAATGATTAGGACTTAGATTAGAGTGGAAGCAATGGAGACTGAATGAAAGTTATAAATGACAGCAATAGTGCAATGTATGTTGAGGCTTATTTGTTGTTTGTTGTTTAGTCACTAAATGTCCAGCTCTTTTGTGACCCCATGGACTGTAGCCTTCCAACCTCCTCTGTCCATGGGATTTTCCAGGAAAGAATACTGGAGTAGGCTGCCACTTCCTCCTACAGGGGATCTTCCTGACCCAGGGATCAAACCCACGTCACCTGTATTGGCAGGCAAATTCTTTACCGCTGAGCCACAGGGAAGCCCACTGAAGCTTATTAATACTTTTAATTGTTTTATATGGCTATTTCACCAAATGCCATATATTCACCATATAGCAGAGAATAACAATACAGACCTTATCAAGATTGATAAAAGCACCTAACATAGTGGATATTATTCCAAGTGCTTCATAAAAGTAAAATGCAGAATGCTTAGCCTCTAGTCATATCTCTTCTGCTTTTAATAATTAAAAAAAAATTCTTAAGAAACTATTCTCAACAAATGGGTCTTGAAATTGCTGTATTCTAAGCATTCAACCATGTATCTCTTGTTTGCTTTTTCACTTACCCTCTCATCACAATAAGACAAAAACATCTTGAAGACAAGGACCATTTTATGGCCTCTGTAGTTCCTAAGTATAATTGAAAATGTCAGCTTTTTCCTTCCTATGTTGAGGGAAAAAAGAAAAAGGGTTTTTTGCTTCTACTATTTTTCTCTCCCCTCTGAGTCTTCTTGGTGTGAATATCACACAAAACACTTACATTTCTGCTTCTACTCACCAGATGCATGGAGGCCCCCCAAAAAAAATCAAGTAATTCTCTGTTATTCCAGCTGGGTGTCCTACAATTTAATTCAGTTCTAGCATTATCTCCTTGAATATAGAATCAGATTTCCCAGATTACAGATCAGTCCCATAAGCCTGGCTCACTGGCCATTTCAGATGCCAGGTGCAAACCTAAATTATCACCTATGCTTCTGACAAACCTGCTATACACCTAAGGTTCCAAAGACCCTTCTCCTTGATTTCCATCAGTTTGCTAGAACAGCTCAGAGAACTCAGGAAAACACCTATGCTTGTTAGTTTATTAAAGGGTCTAATTAAGGATACAGATGAACATCCAGGTGAAAAAGATGTGTAAGGCAAGGTACGTGTGGAGGGGTGTGGAGCTCCTATGCCCTCTCTGCTCCCACTTTCCCAGAACCTCCACATGTTCACCAACCCGGAAGCTCTCTGAATGACCTTTACTGGGATTCTATACAGGCTTCCTCTTTGGGCATGATCAGTTATTAACTACACTTTCAGCCCCTTTCCCCTCTCTGGAGCATGAGGCTGAAAATACCCAGCTTCTAATCATGGCTTAATCTTTCAGTGACTAGTTGTGATCTAGGTGCCATCTGAGGAGTCCACCCAAAGTTGCCTCATTTTAACAAAGGGAGCTTCTAGTCTCTTATCACTTGGGAATTTACAAGGGTTTTAGGAGCCCTGTTCAGGAACTAGGGGAAGATATATAAGCGTGTGACTTCAGTTATATCCTACTCTTTGCAACCCCATGGACTATAGCCCTCAGGCTCCTCTGTCCAAGAATACTTGAGTGAGGGTACCATTTCCTTCTCTCTCTCTATACACACACACACACACACACACACACGTAGTCTCAATCAGAAATATACTGTGAGATTCTGATAAATATAGCCATTTGGGGATCACGCATAAGGTTGAGTTTTACCGTAACCATGTTATTCAGCTCACATGTATTTATTTATTATATTTTAGAACTTTAGGCAAATCTTTTTTTTAATATAAATACAAAAAAGAAGTAAGGGCTTCCAGTTTAGCAAAGGAGAAAACTATAATGAATTAAAAATAATTGAATCTATTAGATGCTTTGCTTCTGCTATTTTGCCCTAGTTCAGATTTTAAAGGTATTTTCTGGGTTGAACAGTATTAAGGCAGTTTAATCTCTGACCATGTTTTTATGGACATAATTTTCCCCTCTGCCTTTTTTCCATGCCAAATCAATTTTCAGGATACATAATTTTCCTTGTAGATTTTAAAAGAATGATTTGCTGCATTAATACACATTATCTGATATATATTCTTCTTTGTGGATTTTTTTTAGAAAGCTTTTATATGTGTATTTTTTCTTTTTTTTTTAACTTAGTCCCACATTTTCAGGTCAAATTTTGTCATCCTCTGTCGATTTTTTATTCAAAACAAAATTGTGTGTATGCCATTTTATCTGTTCTTAGTTTTATTGCAGGCCGATTAGTTTTAAAAGTATAATTATTTCAAACATGAGTCTCTGAAACAATTTATATCAGCTGCAGTTCTATAATTGTATTGCCTATCAGGCAGAGGGGGTCAAAACAACCTTTGAATCAGATGGCAAGGTCCCAGTGTCCTACCTTAAACTTAATACATATAATTGTGAACACATCAGAATCTAAACTCCTCAGAATGTGAAGATAATTACTATTATTACTTAGTTTTAGATATCTTGCAGTGGTGAGAAAACAAAAAAATCTAACTAGTGCTGTCTTGTCTGTGGTACTGAACTCTTGATTAATGAAACATGATCTAGTCCGTCTATTAATTAGTGTGAATTAATATGAAAATTAATTCATATTTTCCAGACATATGAATTACTATCATTCTTCAAACACTGTATTCTTTCTACTCTTCATCCATGACAACTCCACCATCTAAAATGACCTTTTCCACCATCTCTTCCAGTTGTTAGCTCACTGCTAAGTCTAATCTGATGACCCTAACCAAGAAACCTTTCTATTTTCTGAGTACATGTAGAACTCTGTTATTTCATATACTATTTAATATCTGAGGTTATCTCTAAATATTTTTGTCCTCTGCTGAATTATAATGTTTATTGAGAATAAGAATAAAACTTATTAATAATAGTGTTTTCTATAATCCTTGGTGTAATCCCTCACCTTTATTAAATAAATAAATACATATGTCAGGTGACTGAGTCTTGATTGCCACTTAGAAAGAGGAAAATGAACAAGAACTTGCAGTGGAGGGACTCAAAACCCAGCTTTAGCATGTAACACAATTTCTGCCAGATTTAGACAAAACATTCACAGAATTCCCAGATGATAATTGCTAATATAACAAGCCGCTGCTTACCACTGTACCTGAAATAGGCAGGAGGGGTAATTAAAAATTAGCAGCTCTCAGCAAACAAATGCACAATTCTATGAAAACTGAATAGAAACTTAGAAACAAGTGGAAACTAAAAGTGTGAGTAGCATGAATGTCTCCGTTTCAGGCAAGGTCTTGGACTGTTTGGTCAACTCCGGATATATTAATGGACCAAATAGCAAGAAGTTAATGATTAACCTGAGATCCCATAGAGAAACGCTTGTTAGAATATTCTATTGTTTCCCCCGAAGTTATTATTAAAGCTGACACACGCTATTTGGACCGAGAATATGGTGCTATTTTACCTTGTACTTTGCTATGTCATAAGATATTTTATATTTTTTGGCTAGAAGCTTCGCAGTGCCAGTGTAGAAAGAGGGTCTTAACAAAAATATCATTCGGAGACTACGTATGCTTTTATCTCTATAACTAAGTTTTCAGTAACTTTGAATATTGCGAAAGAAAAAATAAAATAAAATCTTGGTTTTTTTAAAGGACATAAAAATAGTTAAGTTGTTGCATACTTTTAAAACAGTAATGAATGACTTTAAATATGTCTACAAAGGGATATGTAGAAGATCTAAGAGCTAGTACCATATGTCTATTTTAAAGAAATATGTCTTGAGTAGTCAAGATATATATCAATTTTGAAAATTAAACATTGGAAAGGAAAAATATTTTGTGTTATTACTAGAATAATTCAGTACTTTCATTGTTTCATTGAAATTGCTTGAAACCCCTTTAATGAGTAGAAAATATATTACAAAAATAGTGCAAATTCTGTATTACTTTATAAACATGATGATCAGATGTCCCAGTTAGCCCAAAGTATTCCCATCTGTTTTCCCAATCTTAATTATGATCATGTACTTTCACTATCACAATTGCCCTGGATTAAGTAATAAATAATATGTATTACTATTTATAAAACAGGAATATCTAGTCCTAGAATTTTTCATTCTGTTATTATGGGGGGAATATATGTTTTCCATATTCATACAAAGAAAAAAAATGTTTATATAGCACAATGCTGGTGTTTCTTAGTCTAAACATTACCAGGGATATATAACAATGGATAAATGTAAGATTTATTAGGTTAAACACAATATTTGAGCTATTGTCTGCTAAGAGAAATTTTGTATGTGGTTTGCTCATACCAGTCATTGGAGGGATATTTATGTACCAAAAATCTAAAGCGTGACAAATGCCAGACTTAGCTGAGCATCTGCTAGTAGCTTTCCAGCTGATAAATTACTGATTTACTTTGATACATTTCAATTTTTGCATATGTGTTACTCTCGACAGTTCCTCATATTTGGAATCTCTAGAATTCAGGGGATAGATATGCTACATTCTATGGAGTAACTTCAGTGCCTAATTCCTGATCCACTGGATTCTCCCAGGCAAATTTTATGTACCAGGATTGACCACAAAGACCAGTGCATATTCATAGTATTGCAGGACTGACAACTTTGACCAGGTTTACGGCTGCTCTCCCTTCAGTTTACCTCCTAACCAACTTAGAATCAGAGTAGTGATATTCACAGATAAAAATGAATAGATGTCACTCTCTATATGCTTTCTAGTTCCCAAAGAGACACTTCCTAAGTCAGGTAGTCATTGCAGCCTGCAGAGACTTGAGAAATCTACAAGGTCAGAAGGCACTGGATTTGTAGCATCTTAATCCATTGATTCAAGGTTCAATTTCGGTTTCCATACAAGGGAGAATTCTTGTAATATTCTACTAATTGCAAACATATTTGTTCTATTTTTTTTTTTTTAAATTCCTGTATTATCCAGGCCACACCAGGTGTGGTCATGGCTTATCCTATATATGACACAACAGGACACATCCTATACACACACACAAATGGATCCACTTAGCCAGGGTCAAAGTTTCTAGATATTTTACTTCTTGAATCTAATATCAGAAAGATAAGAGTTTAAGCTCTATGTTTCAAAATATCTTGTGACAAATAAGTCCAGATAGAGAATTAGTTTCAGGGTATAGGGGATGTTGGAAGACAGCATTAGTCTAGAAAATAAGAGCATGGGCTCAAGTCAGACAGTCTGGCTTTGATTCAGAGCCTAACTCTGTCTCTTCCTTTCTGTGTGACCTTGATCAAGGTATATAACCTTTCTAGTTATTAGTCTTCTCATCTGTAACGTAAGTAATTGTAATAACCGTGTATGTGAATGTTAGACGAAGCGGACTAGGTGGTAAGTTTATAATATACACCAAACAACATTAAGAAGCTATTACAAAAACTTAATAAGATGATGCATATTGAGCCTGGCACATAGAAAGCCCTCAAAAATTGAGAGCTCTCATTGCCAGTTATGGTAGTCATTGTAGTGTAGTATCATTGCCTGTGGCAGTTTCCTAGTCTTCAGAGAATGTACAGCCAGTTGTGCATCGAGTCACTTGAAACCTTTAATTTCCTTGCTGGGCCTTGTAGTGTTGCCATGTGGACTCAGTTGGGAGTAGCATAAGGGGCAACTGAATTATTTATATATAATAGATTGTAACATTATTGTAATAATCACTTGACAACTGATTAAAGGATTACAATAATGTACTGATCAATTGTACCTAACCTGGAAAAATTGGAATTAAGCTATTTTTGTTTATTTTTTTTTAATTTGCAAAAGGTCACTTTGGGAAGAAAGACAAATTGGATTAATGCATAATTGGGCCACTTACAAATTTTATGAACAGTTCATTAAATATTAAGCAAAGCTTAGGTCTAAGTGCATCTGCATCTTTGAGTAAGTTTTCTTTACTCTACGTTTGTCAGGGGAAATCTCTGAACTCCTTCGCCTGCCTCACTTAACTTGCATATGTCTTACAAAACTCCAGCCACCATGTTACAGCTGGGGTGTAGACTTAGAAGAAGCGCCCAGCTGTTTCAAATCATGCTGTGCTGGACAGCTCTTTATTTCAAAGCCATTGTTACAGTTGAATGCTATTAGATGTGGAATAGAGAATTGGAGAAATATGAACAAGATGGATTTTTGTTTCTTTACGTATGAGGTTACTCAGCTTGCATGAAGAAGCCAACATTCCTTTAAACCTTGCAAATGCTGATTTTTGAACAATAGACTATTATATTCAAATTTAAATTGTGGACACTTTTTACTCAATCAAGAGGTTGTGTAGAGGATGTATACTTGACATTTAAAGTAGGATAACAACCCTGCAGCTACTGTTTGAAAGTATAACTTCCAGGTGGTCAAATTATCTGGTCATTTATAAGACAAGATTTCAGAAAAAGTCAGATTTGAACTTTTTTCATTGAAATAAGTAGGATATTTTTACAGCTTGTTTTTCATAGTGTTCTCTCTTTTTTAATATTTAGCGGAGAGGACATTAGCCTAGGGATCAGATGGTTTACAGAGTGGAAAAATATTGCTTTATAATAAAAGGAGGATATTGAATAAAGCCCAGATTTAATACCCAGCCTAACAGAACACCCTGATGAATGTAATTGCATTTTAAGCATTCTGATTAAATTTTTTGATCCATATTGCATTTGTTTTGCTTGTGAATCTTTTATGAAAAAAAAAGTGTCTGGAGATTAAAGGATTAGTGAGTTCTTAAGAAGCTGGGCAGCTGCTAAAGCATCTGAATATTCTTGCTTAAAGATGGTTGAAAAGCTGCATTAATCTCAGCTGTTACAGTGAGTGATATGGCTGAAACTAGAACAGTTAGAGGGAAATACCCTAAGGAAAATGTCTTTCTATAGTGGACGACATGAATGATATTCACTGTAAATGCAAAAAAAAAATATATATATATATATATAAACAACAGTGCAGTTAAAAAGAAATTTATCAGCTATGCTGACTTGTTAAGGAATAATACTTTTCCTCCCTTCTCATTTCTTAGGCTAATTGAGAATTCAGGGAATATATAAAGATTAAGAAATAATTTGCATGCTCTCAAATCCTAAGTGCCAGTCATGTCTTTTGATAACCAGACAATAAAAGGGCTAACAGATTAGCATAGCTATTTTACCTTGGAAGAGAAGTTTTTGTCAGTGACAGAATAACAGGTAATTGAGCAATTTTCAATATATCAGTTTGTTTTGTACAATATTCAACTTTCTAAACAAGCGGCCCAACATAAAATATAGGGAGTCCTTTGGGACATTGTTCTATATATTTATTTATTTATTGGCCGCACTAGGCCTTTGTTGCTGTGCAAGGGCTTTTCTAGTTGCAGCAAATAGCGGTTACCTTCTAGTTGCAATTGTACAGGCTTCTCACTGCCGGGGCTTCTCTTCTGGAGCACAGGCTCTAGGGCAGGCAGGCTTCCATAGTTGCAGTACGCAGGCTCAGTAGTCATGGCACATGGGCTGTAGTTGCTTTGTGGCATGTGGAATCTTCCCGAACAGGACTCGAACCCAAATCCCTGCATTGGAAGGTGGATTCTTATTCACTGTACCACCAGGGAAGTCCAGGAGTTCCCTTTCGTATTCAGAAAATTGTTTCTAAATTCTTACAAAGTTAAATGTGCTAAAGTCAAATTGAGGTTCCCACATATGTGTGTATATATATATATATTTTTTCATGGTCCCATATGTGTGTGTGTATGTGTGTATAAAATCATGGTTCACACAGGTCTACAACCTAGGATCAGGGCAATCAGGTGAACCAGTGAGAGCTTTATAGATCCCTTGAGATGGATGTGGCCTTGGTAGCTGTGTTAGCTGGATGCTGGTACCCAAAAAAGTCATGAAGAAAGAAAAACTTATAAATTCCTGTTTGGGAATGATACTCAGCCAGTTCTCTGTATGTGTTAATGACCTCTCATGGGCTTTTACCCATCTAAGGTGGCTTTACTGAACAGAGAAGCTCTATGCTAATGGCTCTTAACCTTGGCTGTCAAAAATCTAAGGAAGATTTGAACAAATTCTAGTGAAGGGCTTTTATTGGGGGAAGGGAATAGGGGAAAAGGAAGAGGGGGGTTTGGAATATGATTTTATATGTCTGAGACTTGGTTTCTTTGAGAATGAATATTCTAGCTTCCTGAGGAGCTGGAGTGCAGCAGAAGCTTTGGAAAGTATTTCCATTTGATACTCACAAGGAGAGGATGGGCTGGAAATGAAGAGAGAGCCCATTCTCGGTGAGGAATGTGCACGTGTGTGCTTAGTCACTCAGTCGTGTCCAACCCTTCGCAACCCCGTGGATGGTAGCCCACCAGGCTTCTCTGTCCATGGGGTTCCCCAGACAACAGTACTGGAGTGTATTTTCATTTCCTTCTCCAGGGAATCTTCCCAACCCAGGGATTGAACCTATGTCTCCTCTGTCTCCTGAATTGCAGCAGGATTCTTTACCCATGAGCCATCTGAGAAGCCCAATGAGAAGGGTACTAATGGTGTTTCTTTCAGTTCAGGCAGAGCACCTACCAGTGCTAACCATAAGAATTTCCTAAGAACATCATCACCACCTCTGTAGAGTGGTGCAATGTCCTTTACCTGTCCCCACCATGCCTAAAATGGCATTGCTGGAGGATCCTCAGACTAAACTCACTCTATGAAAGGGAATGTGTAGTGTCCATTATTGAGAAATGCCAGGCATTGAATATCCAAGGTCCATCATTGCTCAATTTAGTTTCAAGATTTCAGTAACTTGTACATAAAATCCAATGTCTATCTAGAATACTGAAGAAGTACCATCCATTACAGTGAATGAGCCAAACTGATCAAACAGCAACAATTGAAAATGTGTTAAACTGTCATATTTTTTTGTCTTTGAAAACTCTTTGTTGAAGTATAGTTGATTTATATCACTATGTTTATTTCTGCTGAACAGAAAATTGATCCAGTTATATATATGCATGTGTTATTTTGGGAGCTTCACAGGTTGCTCAGTGGAAAAGAATTCACTTGCCAATGCAGGAGACACAGGAGACTTGAGTTAGATTCTTGGGTCAGGAATATCTCCTGGAGGAGGAAAGGGCAACTCGCTCTAGAACTCCTGCTGGGATAATCCCATGGACAGGGGAGCCTGGCGGGCCACAGTCTCTGGGGTGACAAAGAGTCTGACATGACAGAGCAAACACATGCACATGCATTCTTTTCAATATTCCTTTCCATTTTGATTTATCAAGAGTCAACTGTGGTTCTCTGAGTTTTGAATTGTGCAATTATAAAATTTATTGAGCTTATGGAAAGCTATGAGGCCAGTGGACTGCCAGTACACACAGTTATACACAAAGTTACAGAATCTTTAGACTCCTGGGTTCAGTTCAGTTCAGTCACTCAGTCACGTCCAACTCTTTGCTACCCCATGGACTGCAGCACACCAGGCCTCCCTGTCTATCGCCAACTCCCAGAGTTTACTCAAACTAATGTCCATTGAATTGGTGATGCCATCCAACCATCTCATCTTCTGTTGTCCCCTTCTCCTCCTGCCTTCGATCTTTCTCAGCATCAGGGTCTTTTTAAATGAGTCAGTTCTTTGAATCAGGTGGCCAAAGTATTGGAGTTTCAGCTTCAGCATCAGTCCTTCCAATGAATATTCAGAGTTGATTTCCTCTAGGATTGACTGGTTGGATCTCCTTGCAGTCCAAGGGACTCTCAAGAGTCTTCTCCAACACCACAGAGAAGATTCCTGGGTTGCTGCTGCTGCTAAGTCACTTCAGTCGTGTCTGACTCTGTGCGACCCCATAGATGGCAGCCCACCAGGCTCCCCCATCCCTGGGATTCTCCAGGCAAGAACACAGGAGTGGGTTGCCATTTCCTTCTCCAATGCATGATAGTGAAAAGTGAAAGTGAAGTCATTCAGTCATATCCGGCTCTTAGCGACCCCATGGACTGCAGCCTACCAGGCTCCTCCATCCATAGGATTTTCCAGGCAAGAGTACTGGAGTGGGGTGCCATTGCCTTCTCCTACTAATTCAATGGGGAAGAAATAAAAAGCTCTTGATCAAGAGATAAGCTCTTAAGACTTATTAGATCTGGGATATTTAGCAAATAGGTTAGTTATCTTTAGAATTAATATATTCATTTATTGTTTTAAAATGAGAAGTATATTTAAATGTTTATTAAAATAAATGAGAAAATATGTAGTGCTATGTAAATACTGTCCAGATAGAAGGTAGTGTCACTTATAGTTTAAGTGATCAAAATGTTCACTCACTTTTCAGAAGCACCACTTACTTTTAAAAATTTCTTTGCCCTTAGTATGATTTTTAAAACACAATTGTGATTAATAAATATTATTTTACATATGTCATTCATCTAGTAATCAAAACAGTAGTGTTTTCATGTCACACTATCATGAGATTTTAATAGCCAGAGCTATTTCCAGAGTTTTATTTGACAAAATGTATTACTATGTGTAAGGCATTGTAGTTAAACAAAATATCAGCATTGGTGATACACTGGATTCAAATGCCGCTTAGACTCTTGCTCTCTGGGGAAAGTTGGCAATTCATTGAGACTTTTTGAATCTCATTTTCTTCATTTATGAAAGTATCATCAGTAATTTGAATATTATTATAATGCATTTAATTTAAATAATAACTTAAATGTATTTGTTTCCTTAGATATGCAATCAGTCCTGCTTAGATTTTATAGTACCACATATATCAAATACCAGTGAATACACATTCAAATTACAGAGTGGTCTGTTCTTTTGGGTTTCGTGGGTGAGACAATGGTAAAGAATTTGTCTGCCAGTGCAGGAGTTGCAGGATCCCTGGGTCAGGAAAATCCCCTGGAGAGAGAAATGGCAACCCACTTGAGTATTGTTGCCTGGTAAATTCCATGGATGGGGAGCCTGATGGGCTACAGTCCACTGGGCTGCAAAGAGTGGGACACGACTGAGCACTCACATCCGCTGTTCATTTGCAATATTTATATGTAACAAATGGCCTTTTCTTAAGTGTAAAAAGTTTAAAATCACACTGAGAATAATTATTATTCTAGTCAAGACTTCACACATCAATGAAAGTGAAAGTAGAGCAAAATAAACTAGCATAAACATAAAACTGGCCCAGAAATGTCTAAAAACATTAAAAAAATGCTTTACTATCATTGAATAACTTATTTAGAAACATGACATATTTTAATATTTTTCTTAAAAGTTATATAATCATTTTAAAATTTAAATACTATTTTTTTTTCATTTGGTGGTGTATGATTACTCTTGGAGCTCTTATGCAAAACTCTCTTGCAGATTTTTCAGAACATCATTTTTCTCGGCCCCATAAAATTGAAATTTTTAATGGATTTAGGAATAAATCTAAAAATTCTAAGAGAAGAAAAAGTGAAATTCAGAATGAAAATTTTAAAACAGAGTCATGTCATTAAAAGAAGAAACATTCAAGTCAGCATCATAGATAAGAGTAATGTTACCTATTCCATGTTCCTTAAATTCTGCATAGTTCTTTCACATATATGAATTCTTGTTAACAACTCCAAAATATTCCACTGAAAGCTTTTAACCATTTTATATGTACGTGGACCAATAAAAGTATGAGTTGTCGAAGATTATATAATTGTTGTAGTTGCTCAGTCACAAAATCATGTCCAACTCTTTGTGACCCAATGGGCTGCAGCACACTAGGCTTCCCTGTCCTTCTCTATCTCCTGGAGTTTGCTCAAACTCATGTCCATTGAGTCTGTGATGCCATCTAACCATCTCATCCTCGATTGCTCCCTTCTCCTGCTCTCAGTCTTTCCCAGCATCATAGTCTTTTCCAATGAGTCATCTCTTTGCATCAGGTGACTCAAATATTGGAGCTTCAGCTTCAGCACCAGACCTTCCAATGAATATTCAGGGTCAGTTTCCTAATATTATATAAACCTCATTACCTCTTGCCAGAAATTATCACAAGAAAATATTGATGATCTTATTCCCTTTTGTTATATGTACCTTATGTCAAAAATTTATTTGTTCAGCAAACAATATTTGAAAGAACTCAAAACACCTGGTTTAAATGATTTATCTTAAGAGCAATTGGTAAGCAGGAACCTAATTCTGGAACCGAAGTGCTATTTTCTGCTACTATTTCTTTAACAGAGGTATGTTTAGGAATTTGGGGCAGAGTTTTAAATAATACATTTTTCCTTGAGGATGATCATTATGAGACATATTTGAAATAATCATTGAAATATAAATTGTCAGTTAAAATGATCACATATAATTTTAACAGCTGAGTTAGCCATGACTAGCTTTTTAATATTTGTACAGATACACTAGACTGAATTCCTACTGTTCAACTGATGAATACCTAGCAGGTGAAAACAAATTTTCATGCTAATGAAGCCAAACACAATTGGTAATTCTGCTTTAAAAATCACAGGTAAATACATTATTGTATTTGAGAAGTAAACAAAACTCATATTCCATTCTAGGAAAACATTTTTAAAGATCTCATATAACTAAATATTTTAAAATAATTTTCTAATAACATAACTGAAATAAAAGAAAAATGAAATTAGTTAATTAAATTTTGTATCAAATATATGAAAATAAATGAAAATAACATATTTTCAAAATACCTTAATATATAGCTATTGGGATATACTTGACCTTAATGACATGTTTGATGTTCTCAGCCTTAACTTTAATATTTCAAATGATATATCTAACCACACAGTGTGTTATAGCCTAATCTTTTTCTTCTTAAAATAATTTTATGACAGTTAATGTAAGTAATACATTGTCAGGCATAAGTTTTTAGAATCATGATCAGAACCATCATGTGAAGAAATTTGGTTGACATCGTTACATAATTGTAAAAGTAATTTTTGATGAATAATAACCATTAATGTTGAAATAGCCAGATAGTCATGAAAATCACTTAAAGCAGAGTTTCCTCTTCTATGAATGATGTTGAGGTACACTGGGGGAAACTAGTAAAGTGGCATTTGTCTAAACATAGGAGCAACTCATTTACGATTACCAGCTCTGAAAGTATTTATTGATTCAATTTTAATTTTTACTTATTATTTTATTGCTTTCAATGAATTATCTGAAATTTTCCACATAAAGTAATGTGTAGTATTATTTCAAATCCTCAGTGCTCAAATTTGTATAAACTGGCCATACATCTTTGAATTACATTATTCATTATAAAGCAATAAACCAATAAGCAAATACTGAAATATGCCATTAGTTGAGGCAATGTAGGAAAAATAAATTATATCACTTAACACTGTTAAAATGTCTAATTTAGTATAAATAAGTTCAGTTGCTCACTGAAGCAATAATTTTAAACTTTAAACTGAATTCTCCATTGTTAAAATATATATATATATATATATATATATATATATATATATCAGTGCAAATTGCATTGAAGTGCAGTTCTATTATTAGCTAAATTTTCAAGCACAAAACCTTGCTGAGGCAGGGTTTGTCATTAATGATAGTGGACATAAATCCATATTTCATCGTTTACTTGATATTGTTATGTATTTTTTGCCAACTTCATGTCAGATTTGATTAGATCATCATGGTTTCTACTGCATAATAAGGGTGAAGAACTGTTACTAAGGGACTTACTGGCTCAGCCATTCTCCTGCTGTTTTCTTTGCTTGCCTAGTAGGATTTTCCTCAATAGTTTTGAAGAATCTTTTTATAGTGCTTTTCAAAAGTGTTAGTTTCAATAAAACTAGGTAATGTTTTGTATATGAACTCCTTTAACCAGACTCATCTTTATAAACTGGGCTACCAAAGTGGCTCAAATGGTAAAGAATCTGCCCGAAATGCAGAAGATTCAAGATCTATCCCTGGGTCAGGAAAATATCCTGGACAAGGAAATGGTGACTCATTCCAGTATTCTTTCCTGGAGAATTCCATGGATAGAGAAGCCTGGCGGGCTACAGTCCATGGGTTCACAAACAGTTGGACACAGCAGAGAGACTAATGCTTTCCCTTTCTTCACCCTTATAAAATGCAGCAAGTCAGAAAGTGCTGAAAGCAAACACGTCAGGTGAGCAAGACAGAACTTCATTGTCGGCCTCTACTCTCTGTTTCTTCAACGTTTCCCTTGAGATACCGCCGTCCTCTGTAGAAACAGAACTTTGTCATACTCGATGAATAAGGGCCCAACACAGCAACATAGACGGACCCAGAGATAGTTATTGTTGTCCAGTTGCTAAGTCCTGTCCGACTCTTTGCAGCCCCGTAGACTGCAACACGACAGGCTTCCATGTCCTTCACTATCTCTCAGAGTTTGCTCGAACTCATGTCCATTGAGTCAATGATGCCATCCAACCATCTTACCCTCCGTTGTCCTTTGCTCCTCCCGCCCTCAGTCTTTCCCAGCATCAGTGTCTTTTGCGATGAGTTGGCTCTTCACATCAGGTGGTCAAAGTTTTGGGGCTTCAGTTCTTGCAATGAATATTCAGGATTGATTTCCTTTATGAATGATTGGTTTGATCCTGCAGTCCAAGGGACTATTAAGAGTATTCTTCAGAACCACAGTTCAAAGGCATTGATTCTTTGGTGCTCAGTCTTTTCATGGTCCAACTCTCACTACTGGAAAAACCACAGCTTTAATTATATGGATCTTCATCGGCAAAGTAATGTATCTCCTTTTTAATATGCTATCTAGGTTTGTCATAGCTTTTCTTCCAAGGAGCAACCATCTTTGGATTTCACGGCTACAGTCACCATCCGCAGTGATTTTGGAGCCTCCAAAATAAAGTTTGTCACTGTTGCCATTGTTTCCCCATCTATTTGCTATGAACCAATGGGACTAGATACATGATCTTAGTTTTTTGAATGTTGAGTTTTAAGCCAGCATTTTCACTCTCATCTTTCACCCTCATCAAGAGGCTCTTTAGTGCCTCTTCACTTTCTGTGATTAGAGTGGTATCATCTGCATGTCTGAGATTGTTGATATTTCTCCCAGAAACCTTGATTCCAGCTTATGGTTCACCCAGCCCAACATTTCAGACAAAGACAAATATCATATAATATCACTTATATGTGGAATCACTTTTTTAATGATACAAATGAACTTATTTACAAAACAGATACAGACTCACATATTTAGAGAATGAATTTGTGGTTACCAGGGAGAAGTGGATGGGAGATAGATTGGGAGTTTGGGATTGATATGTATAAACTGGGCTATGTTTAAAATAGGAAGCCCACAAAAATCTATTGTACAGCTCAGGGAACTCATCCCAATATTCTGTAATAATCTAAATGGGAAAAGAATCTGAAAAAGAATAGCTGCAAGTACATATATAACTGAATCACTTTGTTGTATGACTGAAACTAATATAACATTTAATCAGCTATGTTTCCATAATATAATATAAAACTTAAATACCAAATATTTTTTTTAAAAAGCTGAAATTTATTTCTTCTTACTATTTACTTAAGCAGTGACTAGAAGGAAAAGTTGTAACATCTTATTTCTTTAACCTAGTGAATCCTTCTGTGCACATTTAGGAATGCATCACCCCATTTTGGGTGGACCTTTGCTCTAGAGATAGAGGAGGAATGTAAAACATTAGTGTTTAGTAGCACTTAAATCAAGGTATGTTTTTAATTTACACTAGTGTTTTAAGCATTTCATCTTTTTGTACCAAGGCACAGAAATGTCTCGCTGCCTTTAGAGAGAGACTTAGACTGTTCCTGGTGGCTCAGGGGGTAAAGAGCCTGCCTGCAATGTGGGAGACCCAGGTTCGAACCCTGGATTAGGAAGATGACCTGGAGAAGGAAATGGCAACCCACTCCAGTATTCTTGCCTGGAGAATTCCAAGGACAGAGGAGCCTGGTGGGCTATGGTCCATGGGATTGCAAAAAGTCAAACACGACTGAGTGACTAACACTTGCTTACTTGCTTTGGACTGTAGATATTTCATTCCAGTGATTTTGCTGCAAGAAAAAAAAAAATCAAATACATGCAGGTATTATTTTTACTGTTATCCTGATAATGATGATGAATGGTGACCCTTGGCAATTATTTTGTGATTTGGATGCACTAAACTATGGAAAACATAAGCATCTAGAAAAAACTAGTCAAGAGTTGTTTGGGGACCCAGCCAGAATATATTTTAAATCTCTTACCTTAATGCTTACCATGTTTGTATCTTTATTCACCACGTAAGTGCTATGTATCTGCTAACGGTCAACTTTTATTTCTTATTGTAATTTGTATATCTGTTCTTTACAAAAAGCTGCTTTTTAAGTGCACCACAGCTCAAGGCACAGAAAAAATAACATGAGAGTAAAAAGTGACAATTAGGTTTTCCTTCCATTTTCCTTTGCATATTTTGCTTTTGTTTGTGGGGATGCATTATGTAAAAAGCCATCCTTTACCCCAGTCCAAAAGGTGATCCATTGTTGTATTAAGCATTAAGAATGCACATATAGTAAAATTGCCTTGGTTTAATCAGTTGGTAAATCATTTTTGCTTTTCTTTTTCCTTGCTATAGGCAGATTTCACAGTAGAGTGCTTAGAAAATACCTTTTACCTGAGTGAAAAATCAGAGTTCACTAGCTTTGGTTCTATTCAACTTATTTGAAGGTAATCCAGTTTAAACTATACCTTAAACAGGGACTATAACCACCAACTCAGTGATAGTCCAAATCACAGGCTCATTGATGTGTTTATGAGACTACTTGTTCACTTCAGTTATATTTTCAAACAATAAAAATGTATCATTAAGAAAAATTTAATGATATTATTTGATATTATGTATACATGATGAAATGTTAATTGTATGATTACACTTTTAGATATGCCTAAGTGAAAAAGTTGGCTTAAAGCTCAACATTCAGAAAACGAAGATCATGGCATATAGTCCCATCACTTCATGGGAAATAGATGGGGAAACGGTGGAAACAGTGGCTGACTTTATTTTTGGGGGCTCCAAAATCACTGCAGATGGTGATTGCAGCCATGAAATTAAAAGATGCTTACTCCTTGGAAGGAAAGTTATGACCAACCTAGACAGCATATTGAAAAGCAGAGACATTACTTTGCCAACAAAGGTCGGTTTAGTCAAGGCTATGATTTTTCCAGTGGTCATGTATGGATGTGAGAGTTGAACTGTGAAGAAAGCTGAGTGCTGAAGAATTGATGCTTTGGAACTGTAGTGTTGGAGAAAACTCTTGAGTGTCCCTTGGACTGCAAGGAGATCCAACCAGTCCATCCTAAAGGAGATCGTCCTGGGTGTACACTGGTAGGACTGATGCTGAAGCTGAAACTCCAGTACTTTGGCCACCTCATGTGAATAGTTGACTCATTGGAAAAGACTCTGATGCTGGGAGGGATTGGGGGCAGGAGAAGGAGGGGACGGCAGAGGATGAGATGGCTGCATGGCATCACCGACTCGATGGACATGAGTTTGAATGATCTCTGGGAGCTGGTGATGGACAGGAAGGCCTGGTGTGCTGTGATTCATGGGGTCGCAAAGAGTCAGACACGACTGAGTGACTGAACTGAAGTGAACTGAACAGTAACTCAAGTACTTGTAACCTTTCCCTTTAGATCTTATGTCTGAATTTTATAAGCATTTTGAGGGCACTTTTGTGAAAATTCTTCTCCTTTTTCTTAGCTGCAAATTGAGTAGACTCAATGCCAAATATAATGGTTTAATACTAACTTATCAACAGTTTAGCATGTGCAATATATGATATGGAATCATATAATTTTTAATGTATTTTATAGATTATCTTACAATATTTGAGATTTAATCACCAACATTTATCATCTAGCTGTATTTTATAATTGAATGCTTTTGGAACCATAGGAATCTCAAAGTTGTTTAGTGGTATTTTCCTATATTGCCTATAGTTAGTTTCCTTTTTAGTGAGGGGATGTTTTATCTCTTTTGTCTTATCTCTTTTATCTCTTACTTATGTTTGACTATGTATTTTGTGCCTTTTTTTGGTTACACATTACTCCTTACTAAAAATCAAACTTTCTTGTAATTTAGTGATATCATTTTACATAGCCTTTATTAATTTATGTTATTACTATTTATTACTCACTTACTATTTTTAGTATTTAATAATTTCTGTTATACAATAATAGGAAGCATAGTATTTTACAACTGCTATCATACAAGAAAAGAGTTATCATAACAGACCTGAAAGTTAGAAAATCCTGCTTGCTAGGTTGGTCCTTAACTTCTATCTGGCAACTTGTATTTCTGGAGTATTGCCACAGTTTTCCAACTGAGAAGAATAGTCTTCCATACCTACATTGTTTGTGCAAACACTGTGGCTTATGCTGCATATCTGCTTTCCTTCTGTGAGTCTGAAATTTTAGAAGTACTAGGCAGAAGATTAAAAGACGCTTACTCCTTGGAAGAAAAATTATGACCAACCTAGATAGCATATTCAAAAGCAAAGACATTACTTTGCCGACTAAAGTCCATCTAGTCAAGGCTATGGTTTTTCCTGTGGTCATGTATGGATGTGAGAGTTGGACTGTGAAGAAAGCTGAGTGCCGAAGAATTGATGCTTTTGAACTGTGGCGTTGGAGAAGACTCTTGAGAGTCCCTTGAATTGCAAGGAGATCCAACCAGTCCATTCTGAAGGAGATCAGCCCTGGGATTTCTTTGGAAGGAATGATGCTAAAGCTGCAACTCCAGTACTTTGACCACCTCATGCGGAGTTGACTCATTGGAAAAGACTCTGATGCTGGGAGGGATTGGGGGCAGGAGGAGAAGGGGACGACCGAGGATGAGATGGCTAGATGGCATCACTGACTTGATAGATGTTGAGTCTGAGTGAACTCTGGGAGTTGGTGATGGACAGGGAGGCCTGGTGTGCTGCGATTCATGGGGTCGCAAAGAGTCGGACACGACTGAGTGACTGAACTGAACTGAGGCAGAAGATGTGTGCTATAGGGCCAGCTTCATATAAAAACTCTGAGTAGCAGAGTCAAATGGGCTTCCCTTGATGAAACAGATGTCATTGCATGTTTATTGCAGCTATCTGTGTCCGCCCTCATAGAAAGGAGAAAGCGTAAGGAAGTCTCACATGGGTTCTTCTATGATCTGCTTGTGTCTTTTTTACCTTATGATCTGGTGATGTCTCCTTACTATGCTTGCTATAACCAATTTTAGCCACGCATGCAACTATATACTGAGTTCCATGAACTCGTCCAGTGACTCTCCAAGTGTGAGATTCTCCCAACACAACCATTATTTAAAAAATATTGGGTTGCCCAAGAAGTTCATTCAGGTTTTCCTTTTTTTTTTTTCTTCATATCATGAACTCACATAATCCTTCCAGTTACTTCATAAAACTTCATGAAGAAAGTGGAGTATATATTATACAACCTTCATTTTAAATAAAGAAGCAGGCGTAAAATCATCCAGAATTTCGTTGACCTTATTCTATTTGTGCTTAACATTTCCTCATACTTCTAAGCAGGGCTTGACATGCACAATATTGTCAGTTCTCTCTCATTGGTCTTCTGTGTTCTTCTCAATTCCAGCTCAAGTACCTCCTTCACCAAACTTGCCAACTCCAAGGTACTTAGTGCTGTTCATCAGACACACACTCCCACCTTCCTTGCAGCTCTAGCTTCCAATGGCTATTATACCTGTACTGTTCTCTCAGTTAGTATTAATATTTGCTTTTGTTTTCTTTTGACATATCACAATCCACTTGATAGTACTGAATATTCCTTAAAATGCATCTTAGCCAAGATATCCATAGACGATTTATCAGAATACACCTAAAAACACAAGTCCAAAGTCATACCTAAGAGGTGGGAATTTGAAGTGAACAGGTGTGTAGGAATGATGATTTAAATGTTTTGGGATCTGCCTCAAATTAGGGATGACTCCATTCACTGAATGTGAGTTTGCTTTGACCTTAAGATGGAATTTTAGGATCACCCAAAATAGAAGTTTATTTGAAGGTTTAAAATGTTCTCTTTCTCCTAATTGTCTAAAATTCTAAACTACTATTTAAATATTGCATACCTAACTTTTTAGCCCTTTTCCTAAACACTGAAACAAATACCAGAGCTTTTCAGTGAGTGATTTATGCTAGGGGCAGAAAATTGGCATAGCAGAAGCTTACAGAATCACATTGGAGTCCAGTGTTTCTAGAAGTTCATTTGGATGATTTATTCCATTAATTGCAAAAAAAAAATATTTTATGTAAGTCTCATAACTTTTTGAAGAGCTGAGTTATTGTAGGATGAGTTAAAGCAGTTAATAAAGTAGGATCATCTTGGGCATTGATTAAATCCACTAAGATCCCCCCCATTCCCACCACCATGATACAGTATTCCATTAGTCTTACTTTGAAGGTTAAAGGGACTTAAAGATCTTTCTCTAAAAAGATTAAAGAAACATATTCCATATGAATAGATTATATGATCTCTCGGTAAAGATTTAGAGTTGGCAGGTTTATATATTGTTTTGTTGGTGATCAGTCATTCAGTCTTGTCCAACACTTTTCGACTCCATCAGGTTTCCCTTTCCTTCACTATCTCCAAGAGTTTGCTTAATTTCACATCCATTGAGTCGGTGATGCTATCTAACAATCTCATCCTCTGTCATACTTTGAGACCTGCCACTGAAGTCTGAATTGTGGAGCAGTAATTTGCCATCTGCCTTTCTACAGGAGCAGAATTCTCCTGCACTGCCTCCTGTATTGCTTCGGGATAAACTTACAATGATTTTGTTTTGGTATGTTTTGGTTTTGATTTTACATTTTCCTTAAAACTAGCCTATTTCAATTTTGTTATATGATCATTCATCTGATATCTTTGTATCATCCCTTTGTTGTATTGTAAATATATTCAGCCCAGCAAAGATGTCATGGAATAAACTGATGTGTTTACAAACTGCTGCAGAATGACATATAGACAGTTTAATAGAGAAAATTTGAAAGGCTAGACGAATTCTAAAGATCTACTATACTGGTGTTCATAATAAATGTTCTCAACAGGTGGCTCACAGTGGCATATAGTGAGCTGGAGCACAAGGATATGCCATGCTTCATTTCAAAGGAAGATCTATCTTATCTCTTACCTACGCTGAGATGGGGCTTCCCCGGTAGCTCAGCAACAAAGAATCTGCCTGCACTTCAGGAGCCACAGGAAATGCAGTTTTGATCCTTGGGTGGGGAAGATCCCCTAGAGGAGGACACAGCAACCCACCCCAGCACTCTTGCCTGGAGAATCCCATGGACAGAGGAGCCTGGCGAGCTACAGTCCGTAGAGTCACAAAGATTCTGACACCTCTGAAAAGACTTGGCAGGCATGCATGCATACACTGAGATTCCGCTAAAAATTTTTATTTCAAAAAGGGGTTCTTTAATACATGGTAAAAGCTACTATGTCTAGTCTAATCCATTTATTTAGTTTGATACTAAAATGTCTCATGGTGGAAATCTGAGCACTGTTAGCCAAGAATTCTTCTTCTACTTGAATATCTGTTCTAAGCATAAAACAACTAAATGGAAAAAAAAAAAATGTACTTCAAGAACCCAGTATAAGTATAGCCAATTGGTTGCCCAACAAAACTCCATTACCTTTTCTTTCTACTTAACTATAGAGAGATTTTTCTTTCCTTTTTTTTTTTCCTATCCACACCTCAGGGAAGATGATCCTATCTGAGGCTCAGAGCTCAGTCTACCACAAGAGTCTATTCTCTTTGTTAGATTTTGAATACAGCATGAAGATACACATGGAGATTGCTTTGTAACTGTCTGCTGCTGCTGCTAAGTTGCTTCAGTCATGTCCAACTCTGTGTGACCCCATAGACGGCAGCCCACCAGGCTCCCCCATCCTTGGAATTCTCCAGGCAAGAACACTGGAGTGGGTTGCCATTTCCTTCTCCAATGCATGAAAGTGAAAATGAAGTCACTCAGTCATGTTGGAATCTTAGTGACCCCATGGACTGTAGCCTACCAGGCCATGGGATTTTCCAGGCAAGAGTGCTGGAGTGGGTTGCCATTTCCTTCTCCATGTAATTGTCTAAAAGTTGTGAAATAGAGTTCTGCTGAGGGACTTCAAGGACATTTTTTTTTTTCTACTATAAGATGAGACCAAATGTTAAGGGTTCTGCTTTTTTCAATTGGCCACTGAGTGTTAGAGCAGAAAAATGAAGAAAACCTAAGAACTAAGACGTCGTTAAGCCACTAAAAAAACCAATCATGTAGCTGGTTCATTTCTGGAGTACTCAGTATATGAACTAATCCGTTTCTTTTTTAGAAGCCATTGAGACTTTTTTATTGCATGTGACCCAAAGTCATTCTAACTTAAGACTGAAATTGCTGGGGTAGAGGAAACAGCTTCTAAGATGTACAGAATATCTACTGTTTGTCAGACATTATACTAGGCACTTTTTAATATGTATTTTTGTATTCTATTTTCCATCTTTTTGTGAGAGAAGAGTTACAATCCTTACTCGATAAGCCAAGTGTCTGAGCCTCAAAAAATATTTGATACATTTCTAGATATTCATGGCTGGATTCCACATATGTGTTAATATACGGTATTTGTTTTTCTCTTTCTAACTTACTTCACTCAGTGTGACAGTCGGTAGATCCATTCATGTCTCTGTAGATAGGACAATTTTGTTCCTTTTTATGGTTGTGTAATATTCCATTATATATATATGAGTACATATATATCACGTCTTCTTTATCCATTCCTCTGACAGTGAACATTTAGGTTACTTTCATATCCTGGCAATTGTAAATAATGCTGCAATAAACAGTTGAGCGCATGTATATTTGCAAAGTGGAAATGGACCCAACATAAAGAACAGATGTATGGACACCAAGGGAGGAAAAGAGGGTGGGATGAATTGAGAGATTGGGATAGACATATATGCACTACTATGTAGAAAATAGATAACTAATAAGAACCTACTGTATGGAAGAGGGAACTCTACTCAGTACTCTGCACTGACCTACTGCTGCTGCTGCTGCTAAGTTGTCCGACTCTGTGCGACCCCATAGACGGCAGCCCACCAGGCTCCCCCGTCCCTGGGATTCTCCAGGCAAGAACACTGGAGTGGGTTGCCATTTCCTTCTCCAATGCATGAAAGTGAAAAGTGAAAGTGAAGTCGCTCAGCCATGTGCAACTCTTAGCGACCCCATGGACTGCAGCCTACCAGGCTCCTCCATCCATGGGATTTTCCAGGCAAGAGCACCGGAGTGGGGTACCATTGCCTTCTCTGCTTTGTGACCCTAAGGACTGTATAATCTGTGAAATTCTCTAGGCCAGTACACTGGAGTGTGTAGCCTTTCCCTTCTCCAGGGGATCTTCCCAACCCAGGGATGGAACCCAGGTCTCCCGCATTGCAGATGGATTCTTTACCAGCTGAGCCACAAGGGAAATACTACCACCTTATTTTTATTGAGATATAATTGACATATAACACTGCTTAATTTTAAAATGTTTGATTTGTTGACTTGATTAACTTTTATTTTTTAAGATGACTATGAACATAGTGTTTCTAACATATTTATCATATTACATAATTCTTACTTCTTTTTTTGTGATAAGAACAATTAAGATCTGCTCTTTTAGCAACTTTTAAATTTATAATAGTGTTATTGACTGTAATCACTAACTTGCACTGTGAATTAGATCTCCAGAACTTATGTGTCTACTGGCTGAAAGATTGTAGCCTTAAAATATGTCCCTGACTCCCCCATTCCCAGAGCCTGGTAACCACCATTCTACTCAATATTTCTATTAATTTGGCTTTTCTTAGATTCCACATATAAATGATCTCATAAAATTTTTATCCTTTCCTGTCTGGATGAGGGCATGTCAACTCACTCCAGTATTCTTGCCTGGAGAATCCCATGGACAGAGGAGCCTGGTAAGATTGGAAACAGTCGAACACAACTAAAGTGACTTGGCATGCATCTGTTTAGACGTATTTAGCATAATGCCCTCAAGGTCACACATGCTCTTGTAAATGTCAGAATTTCCTTCTTATTATGACTGAATAATATTATATTGTGTTTGTATATATATATCATTTTTATTCATCTGTCAATAGACATTGTTTCTATATCTTGCTATTGTGAATAATGCTGTAATGAAATATGAGTGAAGATATGTTTTTAATATTCCATTTTCATTTCCCGTAGACATATACCCAGAACTGGGTTTGCTAAATCATATGGTAATTCTAATTTATAATATTTTTAATTTTTTGAGAAATTCCCGTGTTATTTTTTTAGTGGCTGCTCCAATTTACATCCCCACCAATAGTGCACAGGGTTTACCTTTTCTTCACATCCTTGCCAATACTTGTCATTTCTTATCTTTTTTATAGTAGCCATTCTAAAACGTAAAAGGTGATATTAATATCTCCTTGTGGTTTTATTTTTCATTTCTCTAATGATTAGAGATGATGAGCATATTCTCCTGTACCTGTTGGCCATTTGGGTATCTTCTTTGGAAAAAAATGTCTGTTTAGTTTCTCTGCTCATTTTTTAATTGAATATTCTTGGTTTTGTTATTGAGTAGTATAGGTTCTTTTTATGTTTTGGATATTAATTCCTTAACAGATATGTGTTACATGTTAGTCTCTCAGTAGTGCCTGACTCCTTGCGATCCCATGGACTGTAGCCCTCCCAGGTCCTCCCAGGTCCTCCCAGGTCCATGGAATTCTCCAGGCAAGAATACTGGAGTGCGTAGCCATTCCCTTTTCCAGGGGAATCTTCCCAACCCAGGAATCAAACCTGGGTCTCCTACATTGCAGGCAGATTTTTTACTGTCTGAGCCACCTGGGAAGCCCCAGACAGATACATGGTGTGCACATATTTTCTCCTATTTTGCAGGTTGCCTTCTCATTTTTTATTGTTTGCTTTGCTGTGTGGCAGAATTTTAGTTTTGATGTAGCCCCACTTACTATTTTTCCTTTTGTTGCTTGTGTTTTTGTGTTATATCTGAAAAATCATTGCTAAGACCAATGACAAGGCTTGCTTCTACAATTTTTACAGTATCAGGTCTTACTTTTAAGTCTTTAATCCATTCTGAGCTAATTTTTTTGGGTAGTGTAAGATAGGGGTCCAGTTTTATTTTCTGCCTGTGGCTATCCAGTTTTCTTAGTACCATTTGTTGAAGAGGTTGTCCTTTCCCATTGAGTATTATTGGCTCCCTTATCATATTAACTGACTGTATATGTGGGGTCTCTTTAGACTCTCTATCCAGTACCATTGGTCTATGTGTCTAAAACTATTTTAATATTGTTAAATAACATTTACTAAAAAACACATTTAGACAAATTTAGACATCTGTTCTTCAGCTCTTTTCAGATCTCACCATTCCCTCTTTTATCTGGGATGATACAAACATTTACTTTATATGCCCAACACCATTTTGAAATTGCAGTCACTTGGTTCTAGCCCTGTCTAATACACAAGGATGAAGGCTATTTTCAAAATTATTATTGTTTTTAAGAAAAGAGTTCATTTAAGTATCTGATAAGAAGGGTTTTCGCTTTAAGAAATACCTTAAAAGCTAAATTTGATTATTAGAGACTAAATAGCTATTGTGGAAGGAGAATCATATTATATTTGTGACATTTCTAAAAGAGAAAAATCTCTTTTTATGGTTTTAATAATGTGTTTTTGGGAAGAGTGCTATGTTGCAAATATTTCTTATTAATTTGTAAGATATAAAAGACTGTTCTCAGTAATGAAAGAATACCCAGGCTTATGCATCACTTAGAGTAATCAACTCTCCTTTCAGATCTGTGACTTATATTTCCAATCTGTGGAAATGCTATCAGTAGGCTGAGACATAATAGTTAATACTTACTGAGAACTAATTTGAATGCTGTGACATGATAGCATAAAAGCTACAGTGGCCATATGAATTTTTATATTAATGTAGTTATTTATTTACCTTTTGTCATTTTCAAGTACAGACAACTGAAGATGTTCTTGGGAAGAACAAAAATGAGCATGTCACCTTGGCTTGACGCCACATTTGTCCTGTGATTGCAGAATTTCTGGTGTAGTTTCTTGTTAAAAAGAAATACAAATGGGTGATTTAAATAAGTACAGTGAAGGCATTTCTATTATTTTAAGTAGTTGTCATATACTGTTAAATTCTTACATTAGGATAAATGAAATTCTAATTTCTCTTAACCTTATTTTTTTTTAAGATACCAGTCCTATTGTAGAGACAATAAGAAAAACTAGTTGCTAGGATATTTGATTATTACACAACTTATCAAATAAAAGCCTGTTTTATGGTACTTAAATTATTGGTATTAAGATGGGGCAATACCAGGTTAAACTTTTTAATGAGAATATAAAAACCTCTATCATAGCCCAATCAATATAGAGGCGCAGTGAATAAGACACATAATGTGAATCTTATGAGTAAAACAATCTCTTTCAATACTAGACTGCAGTTCTTTGATATGGACAAGAAGAATACCTTTCTTTATGCAGTATATTCATTTTTGTCACTATACTGTTATATACCAAGTAACCACTTAAGTCTGAAATCTTGAAAAGCCTGGAAAACAGAGTTGAAGCTAAAATGAGTTTCTTGATGATATTAAGAACTGAAACAGAATACATCTAATTAGGGGAGGTATTTTTTTTTTAAATTAACCTTCACATTTAGTAATTTTTAATTAGCAAGTGATATTTGGTGAATCTCAGTATGCTCCTACTTATGCTGTTTTGTATGATGTTCTGTATTTTGTTAATTTATTTTCTAGCATGTGTTTTAATATCTTCCACTTAAATTTATTTTCTGTGCATGTTGTTTCATAAAATAGATGACCATCAATATTAGATTTTCACATCTTATATGGCTGTATTAAAGTACTCAAATGTAGACCTTCTGAAATATACTATCTCATATCCCTATCAATTAGTGGTGTAAGGTGAATAAAATGTAATTAAAAGATCATATTGGTTAACTGAAATCTCACTTCATTGTTATGAAGATTTCTGATATTTAGGTCATACTGTTTTTCTCATTTGACATAGCAAACAATAAGATATCTTTGTGCAGTGATTCAAATGTAAACAGTACATATATTCCTAGCCAACCAGTTTTACTTAGGAATTATGTTTATTATTTTTCAAGTATTCAGTGTTAACTCATGTTAATATTTAGCAGCCACTATACAATTAACTGAAAATATACTGTAAGTAGTAGGAATTTAAAAGATCAAAAATGAAGAAAGAAGAAGTAAATTAAAGGCTTGCAGTTAAATCAATCAGTAAATCAAAGATATAAAATAAAAGAGGTGAGAAGAGGGGCTGTGATAAAGAAAGGATGTCATAAGAAAAACTAGATATCTCACCACATAGAGTAGGCTCTTTAAACCCAGCACCTTGTTTGAATCCCTCATTTCTAAATTGGGTTGTTAATACACGGGTCAAGAAAGCAGATATTGTTTGTGTCTACAAGTTAATCAAATCTGAGTTGGCTTACTATAACTGACAACTGGAATTAGACATCTGAAGGATATTTGGTGAATGTGACATCAGAGGAAAGACAATTAGTCATTCATTCAACAAAAGAGGCATAGTCCTTAAGACAGATAGTTTATAGCTTAGCCATGGGTTGTGCTGGAGGATAAATAAACTAACAAATTCAGAAAGTGAAAGTGTTAGTCACTCAGTCTTGTCCCACTCTTTCTGACCCTATGAACTGGAGCCCGCTGGGCTCCTCTGTTCATGGAATTCTCCAGGTAAGAATATTGGAGTGGGTTGTCATTTCTTTCTCCAGGGGATCTTCCTGACCCAAGGAATGAGTCTGTATCTCCTGCATTGCAGGCAGATTCTTTATCTTCTCAGCCACCAGGGAAGCCGCTAACAAATTCAGAGCCACATGCTAAATGTTAGAACATGAATATATACAAGTGATATGGATATTCATTTGGAGAGCTTTCCTGAGGGCAGGGAAAGTTGAGTTAAGCCTCAATGGATGAAAAAAAATTACCCAATGGCATGGTATAGTGTCAGGTATTTTATATATTTTATCTCATTTAATTTTTATATAACACTTCCATAGTACCTATGTTTTCTTCATTTTAAATTTGTAAATGCAGATGAGTAAAAAGAAGCATCCAAGTTAGGCTGCTTAAACTCACAAAGCCATTGAGCTGCAGAGCTGTGGCAGAGCAAGCGGGAAGGGCGAGAGATACAAACAGCATCACTTATCAGAGAAATTGCAGAGTTCAGTTTATCTGCAGTGTATAATTTATTAATTTATATATTTGTTAAGTGAATAATTGGGGATATTGTGGGTAAGGCAGACAACATTTGTTCTTAAAAACCTTATGTTCTAACAGTGAGAAACAAACAGTGGACAAATAAAAAACAATGATAAGTTCAGATACTAGTGTGTCCTATGAAGGAGAGAAAACAAGGTGGTGAGATGGCAAGTAAATGAAAGATGAGTAAACCATACAATGGGACACTCAAAATAGCCAAAAGAAATGAACTAGAATAGAGTTTGAGTATATAGATGAATCTCTATAATCTAATATTAAATAAAAGCAGTAAATCCTAAAAGATTGTGTGCAGCCTGACATCTACTTTAAAAAGTTAAGAATAACTAAAATAGTGTATATGTATGTGTATGTATGTTGTGTGTATGTTTGTAGATATATATATATATATATATACACACACAAGTATTTATATATTATTTTTATAAATACATAAAGACACAATGGAAGGACACAAAATGAAAGCAAAGGAGTGATAAACACATATTTCAGGTTGGGCGGCGAAGGTGTGGTGGAAGTCATATATTGTGGACTGTTGTCAAGGTCTTAGTTTTTGCTTATGATTAGCCTTATGATTTGCTTATGATTAGCCCCAATCCATATCACAGTTCTTGAACTACAATAGATATCCATTGTATGTGTTAGGTACAAAACCAAAGAAATGAGGGAATATTATGCACTTTATTATTCTTGATCATAATATTGTTTTGTGTGATTCTTTTATCAAATTAGTTCATTTAAAATATCTTGGAAATATGTTAAAATATTAAAGTTCAGAGTTTATGTTGAATATCAGTTCAGTTCAGTCGCTCAGTCGTGTCCGATTCTTTGTGACCCCATGAATCACAGCACTCCAGGCCTCCCTGTCTATCACCAACTCCCGGAGTTCACTCAGGCTCACGTCCATCGAGTCAGTGATGCCATCCAGCCATCTCATCCTCTGTCATTCCCTTCTCCTCCTGCCCCCAATCCCTCCTAGCATCAGTCTTTTCCAATGAGTCAACTCTTTGCATGAGGGGACCAAAGTACTGGAGTTTCAGCTTTAGCATCATTCCTTCCAAAGAAATCCCAGGGCTGATCTCCTTCAGAATAGACTGGTTGAATATAGTTTATTCCATTTCCTTAGATCTCTATGGAAGCCCAAAAGCTCATCATAAGTTGATTATGGTTTCTTTTTGATATATTGGTTTTAGGAAAGTTATATGTTGATAGTTAATATCTACAATATTAGTCTAAATTGAGATTTCTGGCCTAAGAAAGATTTAAGCAGTCTTTCCTTAAGTCAAAGTTCCCAAATTAACAGGATTATTTTGTATATATTAAACATATTTATGGGGCATATGTATAAATATGTTATAGTTCTATCTGAATGGCTTTACATAATGTATTGAATTCAGCTTTGTTTTATAGAGATATTTTAAAAATCTACATTCCTGACCAGATTATAAACTAACTCCTGGAAGTCAGGGACTGTCATTAATCTCTGCATCTTCAGAGATTATAGCACACAGCAGGTATTTAATAAAGTTGCATGACTTGCTAAATGCTCAGAATAATTAGATCATCAGCTAGGGACTAGAAACCATTTTGTTAAATAGAAAAATCTCATAATAGTGTTACAGAGAATCAAGACATAATATTTAATTTGTTGTTGCTAAATTATAGAAGCCAGGAGAGACGGAAAATGAAAGATTGGATTCATTTTGCTACTTATACAATGTCATCTTTTGCTCTTTTCTTTGAGCCTGTTCAGAGTTGCTCCATTAAGGAAATAATAAGGTCTCATAAGTATGTGCTCTCAATTGTGCAATCTCATAAAAGCTTCGGAAATAAGTATAAGTATGTTCATTACAGTTAACTACTTACTATCATTATTATGATGATAATAAATCTATAGTGTTAATTTTATTCAAACTGTTGAATGAACTTAACATTTGAAAACATGCTTTGTTTTTCTACTAAAGTAAAACAATGATTTGTGATATGAAAAGGTCCATTGCGGAAAAAAACAACTGCATCTACTCTGTCATGCTGCAATAGTTTTGTTCCTCTCTTCTGAGTTATTAACTTTATTTAAACAGTCACAATGCAATTGTTGTAAGCCCTAAAACAACATTAACACATGGAAAATAAGATGAAGAAGTTTAACTGTACACGAATGTAAAATATAGAGAAGTTAACAAAGATGAAGCCAGTTACACAGTCATATAAAGAAATTTCAGACAACTTTGGATGTAGGAAAAATAATATATAATCATAAATTGGGATTATATGTACTCCATTTTCCCTCTTTCTTTAGCTCTTACTTATTTTACACATCAAATAATCATTGTAAAATTTTTGTTTCCTTTCCACTATAAACATATATTTTAAAGTGAGACCTCTCTGGTATAATAAATTTAAAGAGCTTCTTTATTTTATTTAGGAGAAACCTTGTGAAAAAATCTTTGAGTGATTCTTTGAAATACTATTTTATCTTTTCAAAGAAAACAAATTAATGTTATGGGTTGAATTTAACTTAAAAAAAGTAATTTGTTCCTAGGGCAGATCATGTATAAATGAGATAGACAGTTGTCTACATGGTACAGTTTGAAGCATACTACTAAACTCGTCTTGCCCAAATTATTTCCTACCTTGGCTTTCCACGCTGCCAGAGATCCCTAACAGCTGACTTTTATTCATTAGCAATGCAGCATATGCAGGTTGTTGTTCCTGTTCAGTCACTCAGTTGTGTCCAACTCTTTGCAAAACCATGGATGATAGCCCACCAGGCTCCTCTGTCCCTGGGATTCTCCAGGCAAGAATACTGGAGTGGGTAGCCATTCTCTTCTCTAGGGTATCTTCCTGACACAGGGATCAAACCCACATCTCAAGTGGCTCCTGGATTTCACATGGATTCTTTACCACTGAGCCACCATTTCCTACCTTGGCCTTCCATGCTGCCAGTTACCCAACAGCAGACTTTTATTCATTAGTAATGTAGCATATGTAGGTAGTCTTTGCCAAATAAGTATTCTTGGACCAGACATCACATCAACTAGTCTAGTCCCTGAAGGGGACTTTATTTACTGGATGCTGTTCTTCTACAGCAAGTAGCTGAAGAGGAGTGAGAATCAGAGCAGCTTAAAGTTTAAAAGGAAAGCTTAATGAAACCTATGAAGTAGAGAATATTTTTTAGCAGTAATTTTAAAATGCTTAAGTGGAGGCTTCTTGGCAGCTAGAGGGCAACATGAAAATGCTGGCTATCCGAAGTAAAGTACCCAGAGTGGGTGGGAGTGCTCCAAATAGGAGCTTGGAGTATCAGTGGAGCTTAAATCACCACTCTGTCATAATAGCTCTCATGCATGTTACTCATGATGCTGCAGACATTTTGTTTTATAACCAGTTTTACATTTCTTTATCCCATCTTCCCTTTCTACTTTTCTATGAATGTAAATAGTAAGTAACAATGACTCTTCCCTCAAATTGGGCCCTCAAAAAGTAAGTGAAAAACATGGTGGAAGGGGTAGCATTAACCAGTTATAACAAAATTATAAAGTTATTAGAGGACAAAAATTTCATATACTAATAGATGCCCTATCTTTGATCACTGACATGTTACATTGTAAACTTGGAGTTAACATATTCCAAAAACCTTAGAAATATAGACTTAAATTGTCATTGAGTCCACTGCAATAGCATTAATATATAGGTAAGATGTTTGGAAGGAATGATGCTAAAGCTGAAACTCCAATACTTTGGCCACCTCATGCAAAAAGTTGACTCATTGGAAAAGACTCTGATGCTGGGAAGGATTGAGGGCAGGAGGAAAAGGGGACAACAGAGGATGAGATGGCTGGATGGCATCACTGACTCAATGGACATGAGTTTGAGTGAACTCCGGGAGTTGGTGTTGGAGAGGGAGGCCTGGCGTGCTGCAATTCATGGGGTCGCAAAGAGGTGGATACGACTGAGCAACTGAACTGAACTGAAGATATTTTAAGTTACATAAGATTAAGTTTCCATAGACTCTTCATTTTAGACAGAATAATAATGATAATTGTGCTAGGAATTATTTTATGTACTATAGAAACAATCTATGACAGATTATATATATCATCTTTTATGTTTAGATGTTGATGCTCATAAAATAAATGTCTGATTTCTTTCATTTGAAAACTTATCTTTCAAGGTGTTTTGGTTGCAGGTCAATTACATTAAAATATTTGATTAGACTTTCTATAAATCTGACATCTCACAATCTCTAAACCTAAAAGGGTCAACAATTTTGCTATTTCTGGTTATTTCCTTTCTATCATTCTGTGTATGAATATCTTCTCATAGTTGTTATATTAGTTAACTATTGCCTCCAAAATGATTCATCAAAAACCACCATAATAAAAGTCAGTAACTTAAAATCATCATTGATTCTTATGAATCCACGGTGAGCTAAAGATCTGGTCTGGTGATTTATACAAGATTTGAGTGAGGTGCTCTGCTTTAAGTGTCAGGTCAGGCCCAGCTGGGATGGCTTGGGGCAGTTTTGCTTCATGCAATTTATTCTAGGATCCAGGAGAAGGGATCACAGCTGTAATAGTATTGGAAGCTCTTAGCATGGCTATGGTACAACCCATGAGGGAAAGCAAAAACCTCCTGGTGCCTATTAAGCCCTAGGCTTAGAAATGGCACTTTGTCACTTCTGCCATCTCACTGGCTTAAAGCAAGTCATATGGCCAAACCTAAAGGCAAGTGGTAGGGAAATGCAATTTTCCTTCAGAGAGGCCACAGCAGAAGTACAAAGGGATGTACAAAGGGATAAATAATTTGGGCTAACAATTCAATTGACTACAACCATAGTTATGTATTATTATACTGTAGCTATAAAAATAATCATGAGATAGTTTCTATAGCTCTTCCTAACTAAACATTGATGTACACTTTGGTTTGTTGTATTACATGCAGAATATATCAATGAACATTATTTTGCACATAGTTTTCTTTCTATATTTTTCACTAGGATAGCTCCTCAGAAAATACATTGTTCAGTTAAAGTGTACAGTTAATTACATAACTCCTGAAAGTCATTTCAACACTACCAGTTGTAGTAACATGCACTATTCCATTCCACTTGTACCGGCATGAGAAATCTTTTTATTCCTAGTTGTCATTGCTGCTGTTAAGTACAAATAAACTAGCACCTATTTTTCTTTGTTGTTTTGTTGATTATTAAAAAGTTGAACACTTTTTTTTTTATATCCCCTACTCAACTAATTATAAGAATGATGCTAAATGAATCAATTGTGGAATATTTCCCACAAGCACCCCAAACTAGTCAACTCAGCCTTTCTCTTGTTAAACTGGTTGGGCTCATCTGGCCCAGTGTTCAGTTTTTATTCATTTATTAAAGTGAGGGATAGGAGTTTATTACTGTCTCCTTTATCACCCACATCTAAAACCAATAAAAACATTTTCCATTTCCATTTCATATCTACTCACTGTTCCTACAACACTAGCCTAGTTCAAACATTGTCCCATCCCGGGCTACTGCAATACTTTATTGTCCTTTTGGCTTCTAGTTTTTCCCAATGTATTCTCAGTATTGCTTCCAAAATTTTTTACTCAGAATTATTTGATCTACATTATACCTAAACTATCCATCATACCTATGAAAACAATTGAGAATTTTGTGAAAGTCCTCCTGCCAGTCTGCTCCATCCTCCACCCATCTGCCCTTGCCTCATCCGTGCTGTGTGTACTCTAGAGACACAGAACTACTTTTAGTGGTTACTAGTCATTTCCACTTTTCACACCTCCATTCCCTGCAAATGCTGGGCACCTTCCCAGAACACTCGTTCCCTAGCACTCCCTGTGCCAAATGGCTGTTTATTCTGCAAGCTTCACACCAAAGCTTTCCCTAATTCCCCTTGGCAGATGTCAGTCTTTTTCTCTATGCACTTTGTCCATTTCCATTATAGAATGTGTCTTTGTGGTAACATATTTTTATCTTTTTCTGTACTTAAGGAAGGTTTGCCTTGTGCTGAGACTGTGTCATTTCATTTTTATATCTCTAGCTCTTTGGACAAGGTGCTTCACACCATAGACAATCATTAAATGTTTCCTCAGTTGCTAATAAATAATAATTGAGTAAATTTAAAAATGATTTTATAAAAATAATCACAATTTTATTCTGGGCCACAGGTAAATAGTAACAAGGGAAGATTTAAGTAAGATTTAAATCTCATTTGCTGTTATTCAGTCGCTATAGCATGTTTGACTCTGCGACCCCATGAACTGCAGCATGCCACTCTTCCCTGTCCTTCACTGTCTCCCTGAGGTTGCTAAAACTCACGTCCTTTTGAGTCAGTGATGCCATCCAACCATCTCATCCTCTGTTGCCCTTTTCTCTTGCCCTCAGGCTTTCCCAGCATCAGGGTATTTCAGATGTTAGCAAGGTAATGCTCAAAATCCTTCAAGCTAGACATCAACAGTACATGAACCAAGAACTTCCAGATATAAAACCTGGATTCAGAAAAGGCAGAGAAACCAAAGATAAAATTGTCAACATCTGTTGGATCTGGCTGGTTTATGTTGAGGTTTGACAGAACACAGCAGAATTCTGTAAAGCAATTATCCTTCAATAAAAAATTAATTAATTAATTTAAAAAAGCAAAGGAATTCCAAAAAATATCTACTTCTGCTTCATTGACTATGCTAAAGCCTTTGACTGTATGGATCACAACAAACTGTGGAAAATTCTTAAATAGATGGAAATACTAGATTACCTAACCTGTCTCCTGAGAAACCTGCAAGCAGGTCAAGAAGCAACAGTTAGAATTGGACATGGAAAAATTGACTGGTTAAAATTGGAAAAGGAGTACATCAAGGCTGTATATTGTCAATCTGCTTATTTAACTTATAAGCAGAGTACATCATCTGAAATGCTAGGATGGAAGAATCCCAAACAGGAATCAAGATTTCAGGAGAAATAGCTACAACCTCTGATATGCAGATGATACCACTCTAATGACACAAAGTGAAGAGAATGAAAGAGACTCTTGATGAAGGTGAAAGAGGAGAGTGAAAAGCTGGCTTGAAACTCAGCATTCAAAAAACTAAGATCATGGCATCTAGTTCCATCACTTCATGGCTAATAGAAGGAAAATAAATGGAAGCAGTGACAAGTTTTATTTTCTTGTTCTTCAAAATCACTGCGGACAATGACTGCAGCCATGAAATTAAAAGACACTTGCTTCCTGGAAGGAAAGCTATGACAAACCTCGACAGCATATTAAAAAGCAGAGACATCACTTTGCCCTCACAGGTCCTTATAGTCAAAGCTATGGCTTTTCTAGTAGTCCTGTATGGATGTGAGTGTTCAACCATAAAGAAGGCTGAATGCCAAAGAATCGATGCTTTCACACTGTGGTGCTGGAGAAGACTCTTGAGAGTCCCTTGGACTGCAAGGAGATCAAACCTGTCAACCTTAAAGGAAATCAGTCCTGAATATTCATTGGAAGGGCTCATGTTGAAGATAAAGCTCCAGAAGTTTGGCCACCTGATACAAAGAGCCAACTCATTGGGAAAGACCCCAATGCTGGGAAAGATTGAGAGTAGGAGGAGAAGCAGGTGACAGAGGATGGTTGGATGGCATCACTGACTCAACAGACATGAGATTGAGCAAACTCCAAGAGATAGTGAAGGATAGGGAAGACATGCTGCAGTCCATGGGGTTGCAGAGTCAGACAATAGCATCTGGATGTAATACTGTAAATTGGGCTTTTAAAAGCTAATATTATTCTTCACATTCAAGCTTGATTAAAAAGAGAAAATAATAAAGTTTAAATAGTACTTTTAAAAGGTTGAAGCTGTATCACTAATTTTTGAGCAGACATTTTATAAACACACATGGAGAAATGTTCAGCTAGAGATGGGAATTATATTCTTTACTTTTTGTTCTCTTTATGGCCCTATTCCCCTCCCACCTACAAGAGAACTGAACACATCACCTCTCACACGATTTGTCTCCATTATGTTCCCACGGAATACATTAAGTAACACATTCAGTGTTAGTTTTCATAAATTGTTATTCAAGTTAATGTAAAATATAGTTTAGCTTTAGAATATTCAATCTAAAATCTGATATCTGAATTCTCAATTTTTTTTCAAAAGTTTCATATATTATCCTGAATTAAAAGAAAGGTTGTCTTTATTTCATCCTTATTTCAGATTAGTTCAAAAAACAAAAAAATTGGCTTTTAATCATTGAGCAACTATTTTTAATTAGTATTTTCTTTTATTGGAATATGCTTTGCCCCAACTCCCGCATTCCTCTAGTAACAAGTACCAGTAATTCACAACTCAGTTGAGACATCTCCTGGTGTTTGAACACTGCCAGACTACAGATGGCCCTCCTCTGTGTTCTCAAACTGCTCTGTTTTAGCTCTTACCACAGTGTATCTGACTTTGCCATTAGACAGATGGTAGAGACTGTGTTTACCATATCCGTATGTGTTACAGCGTCTTTGCTGATAGGCTACAGTTATGTTTTGTCCTGCACAGTGTCTCCTAATCGTCTACAATTTTTCCTAATAATTAGATGTAGGAATTTCCAGTTTCTTTGGAATAAAAACAGTTCTAGAGGCTTTAGTCAAACTTGTGTCTACATTCCAGTAAACGTCGCTGGAACTATGAAACAATTTCAACTTTGAGATGAGGCATGTGGTCTCCAACTTGTCACAGTCCCCATGCACACATTTTTCTCATTTGCGTTACCTCCTCCCCACTGTTGTCATGGATTTAGGGCTCCTATAGGTAGACTGGGTGAGGCTGTGCTTCACATCTGTCATTTAAGAGTGCCTGGTCTTGGTCAAACTTATCTCTTTACTTATTCATCCATGAAATGGGGGTAATAATAGCATCCAGCTAATGGAACTGTTGTGTGAATTAAATGAATGAATGTAAATATGGTACTAAAACAGAGTACTAGGCATATCCTTCATACAGATTTAGCCTAAGATATATTTATCCTATATTTATCCTAAGATACTGATTTTTGTTTCAGTATGCTAAGAATTTTGAAAAATGAGGAAGCTAGCTATTAGGGAATATTCTTTAATGGAAAAGATGGGAAGAGATATATAATGTGTAATGTTCTTTTATTAAGATACACACTCAACTAAGAGACAACGAACCATATTAACAAAGTAGCTGAAACAAAATAAAACTTTTTAACTCTCACCTAAAGTGAGGAAAGACATTCATCCTACAAGAGTTTACAGCTGATACGCTGTTTCTATAATGTCGGTGACCCGGATACTTCCCAACTCGTGCCGCTACCATCCCATCGGGTGTTGTTCTTATATATACAGTTGAGAATGACTGTTAATCATGCACCCTCAAGGAAGAATGAAACAGGAAATATATAGGCTCTCACCTTAACTTAAAAACAGACTCTAGAAGTGGTACACTTCTGACCACTTGGTCCGAACTTCGTCACATGGCCACATTGAGCTGCAAGGAACACTGGAAAATACAGTCTTTAATTTGGTAAATATATGGCTAACAAATCTCCTTTACCATGGGAAAAAGAGCAGGGGAATTCCCTGGCTGTCCAATGGTTAAGACTCCTTGCTTCCAATGCAGGGGGTATGGGTTAGATCCCTGCAGGGAGCTAAGACCCCACATGCTGAGTGGCACAAAACTAAGTAAATAAATAATCAAAAATTTTAAAAAATGGAAAAAGAGAGGGAAAGAATTAGGGGAGACAGCAATCGCTGCTACAGCCTCAGAAGGTGAAAGTATAAATTTACAATACTTGTTCAAAATTTTGTCCTGGAAAATAAAAACTATTTTTGTATGCTTAGTATATATGTATATATTTACTGTTTGCTATTGAGTAATTATCAGATATATTACAACTATGCCTAAGAGAGGTTCACTTAAAGTATTAGAACTGCTCCCCTATAACAAGATCCCCTACCATTCACAAGGAGGTACTCTTGAGGCTCCGAATTAGAGAGGTTCCCGACATCTTCCCTGTGGTCCTGCCTATATATATATATATATATATATATATATATATATATATCTATCTCAGTATCAGTGTAGTTCCAGGACTCTAGTTATTTAAAGTCTTGAGATAGATGCTAGGCAGACCCTGGGTCTTCATGTATGTTTAAAATAAATGATTGGGCATAAGAATTTCCCCTATAACTTTGTGAGACTTTTCAAAGAAAGACCTAAACACTATAATCCAACAAGGAAACTGCATTCTCACGTTAAAACAATGTACAATTATCCAAGCAGGCTGTGTGTAATTAGTTAGTTGGAATCAAGCCAGGACATTCAGGCTAACACTGCTACTTTCCCTGAAAGGTGCCTTGGGATTTTTAATGGCCACTTATGGTCAAGCCTGGAGTTTTGCATATCATCTAGAAAATAGTCCTCCCGGGAACTTAGAATTTGCGGCTCCATTACTTGCTAACTATTGACAATGTTTCCATAAATAGGGGAAGTAAATGTTAAATACTGATTGCAGTTGTTTTCTTTTCTGTGAAATCACAACTTGATTACATTTTTCAGGAGAGTTCTGTGTGTTTTATGAGTGGCGGTGCGTGTTGTTGGTGATGATCAATTAGATTTATATTATTATGTTATTCAAAACTAGTTGAGATGTATAAATTTAGTTTCCAATATCACAAACATGTTTGATAAATTTTTAAAAATATATAATTTTTTAAATTTTAGAAACATTTATTAATGTTTCTTTATAAATAATATATATTAAGATATCTTTACATCATAACAGTATTTTATGAAGACTGAAATAGAATTTTTATATTTTTTGCAGCTTTATACACCCTAAACAAAAATACAGAAATTTAGTTGTTTGCAGTGAATTAAACATTTTCCAGTAGAACTTGTCACAGTAATGGAATCTTTCGAAAATGGAATATTAAAAGAGCTGCAATTCCAGACAGGAAAAATTCTCTTTATATTTCTTAACAGTTTTGACAATCTCTAGAAATTTGATTGATTGCTTTTTTATTTCACTTTCCTGAGAAGAAGCAAATTGCTGAACTTTTTTGGCAAAACATTTTATTATGTTTTTGGCAAACCTCACATCTGAGGAAAGTCAAATGAGCTTTTCTTAATGTAGTAAAGTTATTTTTGTGAAAAACATATTTAGTATTATAAAAATATTTTTATAATTAAAGTTTTTTATTGTTTTTCTTTACCAGAAACTTGCATTTTTGAAATTTAAAAAGTAATTAAGCTTTGATTTTAACCTTACCATTTGTGAAGACAGTTCAGTTCAGCTCAGTCATGTCTGACTCTTTGCGACCCCATGAACCACAGCACGCCAGCCCACCCTGTCCATCACTAACTTCCAGAGTCCACCCAAACCCATGTCCATTGAGTCGGTGATGCCATTCAACCATCTCATCCTCTGTCATCCCCTTCTCCTCCTGCCCTCAATCTTTCCCAGAATCAGGGTCTTTTCAGTCAGCTCTCCGGATCAGGTGGCCAAAGTATTCGAGTTTTAGCTTCAACATCAGTCCCTCCGATGAACTCCCAGGACTGATCTCCTGTAGAATGGACGGGTTGGATCTTCTTGCAGGCCAAGGGACTCTCAAGATTCTTCCGCCACACCATGGTTCAAAAGCGTCAATTCTTCAGCACTCAGCTTTCTTTATAGTCCAACTCTCACGTCCATACATGACGTGAAAAACCGTAACCTTGACTAGACAGACCTTTGTTGACAAAGTAATGTCTCTGCTTTTTAATATGCTGTCTAGGTTGGTCATAACTTTCCTTCCAAGGAGCAAGCATCTTTTAATTTCATGGTTGCAGTCACCATCCGCAGTGATTTTGTAGCCCCCCAAAATAAAGTCTGACACTGTTTCCACTGTTTCCGCATCTGTTTCCCAGGAAGTGATGGGACCGGATGCCATGATCTTCGTTTCTTTTCACTCTCCTCTTTCACTTTCATCAAGAGGCTCTTTCGTTCTTCTTCAGTTAGACAATCCATGTAGAAAATATCTCATCCCTTTTAAAATAAGATCACCATACAGGCTATTGTGAGGGTTAAAAAGAGGCCCTCCCTATAATTATTCTGGAACAAACAGATATTAACTGACTGTGGATATCAGATGCATAGTCATACTACCTGTGTTATGTTTAATCACAATTTATATATTCATGAGTGTGCATATATAATTGATGAAAGTCCTGTGGTTTAATGTCTGTGTGCACAGGCTCTAGAAATTACCATCACTAAACTCTGATACTTATAATACTGGAACATTATTCAGAAACTTTCAAATTGATTTAATTATTTGTTAAATCAGATAATACAAACATCCAACTCACAGACCAGGATTCATCAGATGAGTGATTTTCTGTTTTGAGGTTTTCATGTTAATACTGCTTTATTATTCTACTTATTTTCTATGTAATTACCTATAATTTTAAAGATTTAACCGTAATGTCTTCTGTATTTTGTATACATTACATATGATGTAATTATAAGCTATATATTATCATGCTTGCAGTAGTTTTATGCAGGCACATCCCTTATTGTTTAGCAGTAATTATGATATATTCATATCTATCATCTCATTTATCCTTGTATAATGCTATAACGTAGTAGTATACATTTTTCCTGATGAATAAAGTGAAGCTTTGTTTTACTAATATCACAAGTAGAATATTTTGTTTCAATATTACATGTATGGTCTTCCCTGGTGGCTCAAATGGTAAAGAATATTCAGAAGATCCGGGTTCGATCCCTGGGTTGGGAAGATCCTCTGGAGAAGGGGATGGCTACTCACTCCAGTATTCTTGCCTGGAGAATTCCATGGACAGAGGAACCTGGGGGGCTAACAGTCCATGGGGTTGCAAAGAGTCAGATACAACTGAGCAACTAACTTACTCTTTCACTCATTACATGAATGCATTATGAATATATATGCCTACAGCATATTTTAATTGCACTGAAGCTGTATTTAAATATCCTTACTTTTTATTAGTGAAATCATTCTCATATTTTAAAACTATTTTAAAACATATTTACAATAGCTGTATACTACTTAACATATATATTACACTGTAGTTTATTAGTCCAGCAGTACTAAAAATTTCTAAAATCTCTAATATTTTGCATTAATATATAATATTCTCACAAACATTTGTTTATTATATTTTTGACATTCTCTAATTAAACAAGAATTACTAATTTAAGATTCTGATGCTTATTCATGAATTAATTTTGAGAATAATTATAGCATTGTATTATTAAGTATGTCAGATTTATAAAAATAGGAGACTCAAGTGGCAATGTTACTCAAAGGAATTGAGACATAGTTCACTGTCCTTTCATGAGGCACTAAATTAATTAACTTCCACATGCCTTGAATTTCACAGTTTTAGGATAGGAACAGCAACATAGAGCCAAAGCAAAAATGTCCCAGAAAAAAATGTATTTAAATATTGATGGTATTAAAAGTCTCCACTCATGTCCTTTAGTCGCTAAGTCGAGTCCAACTCTTTGAGACACCATGGACTGCAGTGTCCTTCCCCGAATCTTCACTGAACTGTGAAAGTAAATGGGATAGCACAGGGAAGCACACAGAATTCCTTTGAAGAAAGGCAATATATGAAACAGGAAGAACGTTAAATATTTCCTGTAACAAACAATGATGTAAATGCAGAACGTGCCACGGAACTGATCCCTGTTGGATTTCTTTCTTTTTATTTTTTATCTTTCAAGATCCAGTATCTCAGAGGTTTCAAAGCAACACAGAATTATTAATACAACTCAAGAGCCACCTGCCACTGTGATCTTGATAGTATGTTATCCTGGCCTCAGGGATCTCCATTATATAGGGCTATTATTGAATTGTTTCAGCTTTCTTTTTTCTCTATGTATGTGTCTAAAAAGTAATACATTAACATTGCTGAAACCAATAAGCCCTGCCTTGCCTGCTCTAGCTTCTCTCTTCTGATGCTTATCAATATATGTTTGAATATGTCTTGAATGTGATTAGTACTTGTTTTGTCAGTTTTAGACATCATCTATTGTTTTATTTCCCCTAGGTATTGCATTAGATGAATCTTCATCCTTCTCCAACTTTTCTAAATAGAGTTAAAAAAAAAAAAAAAAACAAATAAACAAGTATGGGTTTTAGGATCACAAGCCAGCTTCCAGCCTATGGCAAACAGAGGCTGCATAGAACCCCGTTGAAATGTCTCTAATGTCTGCTTTGAAGTGGTAACAACAGTCTCAACTAGGGATGAAGATTTGATGCAGAAGGCCTCACTATAACCACAGCCCTCCAAAATGGACAAGAGAGGGAAACTACAGCACTTCAAAACATAAATAAATAAATAAAAATAACCTGAGATATGGCTCTCTCTCTTGGAAAGAGCCCATCTCAAGATTCGTGCATCCTAATTATAGAGAAGAGATCAAATTTTGGTTCACAATTTGATCCCCAGACTATTACCTGACTTTTTTTAGAGCAGGAGAAAAAACAATGGACAAATAAAATTTCATCTACACTCCGCCCCTGGCTGAAAATATCCCACTTGTCTAATGTTAATGTCATTTATTGGGATTTCTTTCTTTTGAAAGTTTGACTAACAGAATGACTTCTTAGGGATTTTTTTGACCTGTTGATTTCAGTACTAGTGGGACCTGAAAGTCACTTAATTCCTTTCTTTCCAAAGAAGAATTTCTGTTTGTTGCATAGAAGTCAGGGTTTTTTGGGGTTTTTTTTTTTTTCATAGCAAAAGCCATTCAGAATTATTAATATACAGATTAAACTTTTCTTTCTCCTTTGCTGCCTCTAGTCTCCAAGGATCAGATGTATATTCCCACTGGGCTGATTGATTTAGAACCAAAAAAGTCTGGGGGTATAATTCCTGACTGTAACTTTTTTTTTTCTACTTTTGTCCCCTTTATCTAAATCACAATGTAACCTTCCATTGTCCTTTAGTTTTCTTTGTGCTATTAAGTTACTCCTGTAAACAGGACCGCAGTAATATACAGCCAGTTACTACATTTCATCCTTCCGGTTAGCTTTCACCTATATAAAATACACATAACTTCTGTGGTCAGCATATGGTGTACCTTGGTAATATTTCAGCAGCACACATTCCAAACTTCATTCTATAGCCAGAGGTTTATTTCACCTCCATTACAACAAATGGGATCACAAAATGAATGAAGAGGAGGTGTAGAATCCATTACTTTCTCAATTCCATTCTTCACGAAACCCTGGGGCTTTTTTACTTCTTTCTGCGTGCAGGCTCAGTCATTCAGTTGTGTCCAACTCCTTGTGACGCCACAGACAGTAACCTGCCAGGCTCCTCTGTCCATGGGATTTTCTAGGCAAGAATACTGAAGTGGGTTGCCATTTCTTCCTGTAGAGGAACTTCCCAACCCAGGAATCAAACCCACATCTCCTGCATTGGCAGACAGATTCTTTACCACTGTGCCATCTGGGAAACCCCCTTTACTTCTTTGCTTTTCTGTAAATCATAAAACTGCCTCACCTTCCCTTTCCCTTCTCTGTCACTAGGTAGAAGAGCTAATAAGACTTGATAAGTGAGATACAATATCAATATGTTTATTGATATAAAGCCTGAATAATTATAGAGGAACGCCAGATTTATATAAAACATTACTTATCTAAAATATTTTTTTTTCAATTTCAATCTAGGAGTTCCTCAATAAACTAGATGTGGTAAACTGCCAGCCAAAGAACGTAACTGGACCACAGGTGTGCTTGGCTTTGTATAGCAAATGTTTAAATGTGGGATATTTACCAATAAATTCTGAATTCCTGATGCCATGAATAAAACTGAACTCTGGCAACCCTAAGCTCACACTGCCTCTGGGTAACACTTTTGGATCTGGGTGGCCACTGCTCCCTGTAGTTGTAGGAGTGTCTGCATTTGTCACAGTTTCACCCACTCCTATTTTTTAGCCTTCCTCACCTTGCCCATTGAAGGCCAAGCCCAAGAAGACATTAGAGTTTAAGACAGAATTCTGTTTTGCTCATTAGAGTATTTAAAAGAGGAGGTGTTGTAGAATGCTTATCATTTAGACCTTTTACCAAAAACGTAATAATGTAATGAAAGTCGCTCAGTCATGTCCCAGCTTTTTGTGACCCCATGGACTGTAGCCAGACAGGCTCCTCTGCCATGGGATTTTTTTCAGGCAAGAATACTGGAGTTCGTTGCCATTCCCTTCTCCAGGGGATCATCCTGACCCAGGGATTGAACCTGGGTCCCCTGCATTATTGGCAGATTCTTTACTGTCTGAGCCACCAGAGAAGCCCAACAAAAAGTTAATGTAGGCTATTTAGATAAATCTATAGGAAATTTATGGTTTTGGTTTTTATCATCTTTTGTTCTTTCATTTTCTTAGAATATAGTCATTTTTTAATTTATCAAATGAGTCACAATGCACTACTTTTTGGATTGACTTCTCTTTAAGTATTTCTGAATAGAAATGTTGGTTGGGATTAAAAAAAATTAACTTGATACATTTTCCTATTATAAACATGCATTCACCACCTGTTAGCCAAATATATTCAAAACTGCTGATTAGCAAAGTTGAGTGAATTAGTGGATAAAATGTATAAGTAAATAAACTTCTACACTTTAGCATGTCTACATTGTGTGGAAGGATTTTCCTTGAAAATGTGCCAAGGAACATTTTTTTATTTTTTTCAACTTTTGGATCACATCTTATTATCCTAGCTGTAATTAGAAATCTTGTGAAATTAAGAACCATTAAATTCAATGAGTTTTCAGCATCGGAAATTTGCCCAGAGGCACCCAGCCGATTGGTCTGCCCAGGATTGGGTTTTCACAGGCTTCTCCCTCCTCTCCTCCTATTCACTCTAAAAGGGAGCGTCTCTTCCACTTAGCTAATTAATTACACCTGCCAACAAGCAGATGGTTCTGTAGGCTTTGAAGCACGGAAATAGCTAGGTGCACATCAGAGATGAAGCTCCCTTCAGTTTCACTTTAGATTATAACTCTTGGAGCTTCAGAGAAAAGAGAATATTAAATGATTACAAAAGGAACATTTAATTTTTTTTTTAATTTTGAAAATATATTTTAAGGCATGAAGATGTTGTTCTTTTTTATTTCTGATCTCAACACAAATACACTTTTAAAATAATTATGTTTAGCATCTAGTTAGGAGCAATACTTGCCAGATGTTGCCTTCTAATTGTTCTGAGCCTTAACGTAAAATGAGAATAGATGACCCCTTAGAAAATTACTGAGAACAATTCTCAAAATATGATAATTTTTGAGTAAATAATATTTTTATGTTGTTGTTTAATTATAAGGAAAGATGTATATGTAACAATGGTAAAGTAGAACTGAAGCCACGAGTGGTTCTCCTGCTAACATCTCCACTGGGAGTCCAGATTTTTGTACTGATCTAGGTAGTCTCCTTTTTTTTTTTCTTCCCTTTTTTACCCGCTTTCTTCCTCTTGTATCGGAAGCTTGGTAGTTTAAAATAGAGATTATCACAGGAGATTAATTTTCTATATAGTTCTACTTTACATGTGAGAAAATTTTAGTGAAGGACTTCATATTTGGAAGATAATGAAGTCTTTGAAATTTAATGCATCCTTTTGTTAGAGGTAGAATAAAATTCATCTATGTATAGTATATACTTATCTGGTTTCTCAATATGTTTATGAACTTAATGTAAATAAAATTTCCCCAACTTCCAATTAAAATCACCTACCTCTTTTTCCACTATTAAAACAAGTTATCTTATACACATATCTAAAACTGAATATATTGTTACAATAAAGAAGGGAGGATAATTTTTTTTAAATGTATACCCCAAGAAAATATTTCAGTCATCTTACAAAATTGAGTTGTATACAATTCAATTCAATACTATTACCTACAAAGAAGATACCTTGATAAATCTACATTTTACCATGTTTTAATTTTTGAATTCCTTTTCCTTCATGTGAGCCATTAAAATGATTAGAATTTAAACTTAAATTCTCACTGATTTCATTTTACTAATTTGAATGCTTTGCTCTTTTGTACTCTTTGTATTAACTGCTTAACAGCACTTAAGGAAAAAATAATATACAGAGAATGCAGACTTGGTTAGGAGAACCAGATGCCCTATACATCTAAATTACCCATTTTCATATCTTTAAAAATCCAATTGCAAAGAACATAGAGAGAGATTCTATTCTTGCTATGATTTGGATAAGATAATTAAAAATCATTTTACTCTATTAAAATGTAGCTCCCCAAAACTAAGCATATATAGTTTCCAGAGTACTTGAACCTAATAACATTGCCTTTCTTTTCTTTAATTCAGTGTTTTTACTTAAGTAGGCTGAAATCTTGAAATTTTATTGTGCTGCCTTTTCCTATGTGTCTACTTTCAACAGAGGCAAAAGGAAGGCACCTCCAATGATGAGATTGGGATGTCGTCCAACCATCTAACAGAGCCAGGATGTTTTTAAAATATACAGTTTTTCATGCAGAAAAGATACCTTCAAAGCATAATTTTACCTTTCAACTCAATAAAGTATTTTCAAAAAGACTTCAGGGAAATTACTGTGACTTCTTAATTATACTTAGATTACACAAGCTAAAGTTGTGCTTTATCTCTGCTTAAACTCACCACCTCCCCCCCACCCCGCCCTTTAAATTTCTCAGTCTTTTCTTCCTGTTATGGAAGGAGGATAGAATAAAGTTTAAAAGCAGGACCCCAACTCAGCAGGCAGAATGAGCTGGAATCATAGTTCTCTAGAATACTGAACTCTCTAAACTTTTCTTATCTATAAAATTAGATTAATATTAACTAACTCATAGGACTTCTGTAAGACTTGAGAGAAATACTGGATTAGAAATAAATTCAAACAGTGGCAGCATTACCAAGAGCTGCTAGAGTGAGGTGATTAACAATGGGCTTTGGAACCTGGTGGGCCTTTGGATCCTAGTTTGATCCCTGTCTCTGTATGAGGCAGTTGGCACCTTGATTTATCATTCTGTGTTTCATTTGTTATGTTGTGAGGCTACAGGAATCATAACCAAAAAGAAAATTCTGGATTTAGCATCTTAATTAATTTAATGAGTTTCCAGAACCTATACTATGCTCCCGCATCTGAAACTCAAGTTGAAAGCAATTGTTGAAAATGAGCAAACGCTACCCACATATAACTTGGTCTAAGAACCCTGCCTCAAAAGTACATTTATGAAAGGGAGCAGAGATAATGATCAAGCAAGACAGAAGCAATCAGCTTACCGGAGAACTTTTCTTATCTTCCCCTTCATAGTAATAACGATAATGCATTGACTGAATGTCACCTAACAGACACTGTGATGAGCATTTACATGGATTAACTCATTTTCTCCTTATAATTTCCCTGTGAGGGAGGCATCGTTAATATCCATATCCTCATTTTGTGGATAAGGGAACCAAGACTTGGGGAGGATAGCTAACATAACCAAAGTGTCACAGGTCATCTATGGGGGGAGTCATGGTTACCCACAGGAATGAAGCCTGTGCACCATTTTATATTCCAGTAGTGTTCCCTTCTTGAATGTCAGCTCTCTAGTTGACTGAACCATCTGACATATCATGCATTTTGGCACTTGGGTCATTTCTTCATGTTCAGTCTCTGAGAGCAGCCAAATACCCACAATACATTTTAAACCATTATTTATTAACCCTGGAAGCATTTTATGGTGGAAGCATTTTAAGATAAAAGTATATCTTAATTCTATGGCACCCCACTCCAGTACTTTTGCCTAGAACATCCAATGGACAGAGGAGCCTGGTGGGCTGCAGTCCATGGAGTCACTAAGAGTCGGACACGACTGAGCGACTTCACTTTCACTTTTCACATTCATGCATCGGAGAAAGAAATGGCAACCCACTCCAGTGTTCTTGCCTGAAGGATCCCAGGGATGGGGGAGCCTGGTGGGCTGCTGTCTGTGGGTTCACACATAGTTGGACACGACTGAAGTGACTTAGCAGCATATCTTAATTTAGAGGATCTGACAATACAAGTTACAGAGCTATAGCATTGTATAGTGGAGCTGTCTTTTATGACATCAGAAATCACAATATGAAAATTATCAGCAGTGTTACTAGGATCCATAGGATATAGTTATTCATTAAATATACTCAAAGAAATTTTATGAGCTTTTTCTTCACATATTTTAAGTATGTAACTTTAACTTTTACAAAGTCTGTGCAAATATGGAGGGATAAATTGGGAGATTGGGATCAACATATACACACTATTATATATAAAATAGCTAACTAAATAACCTACTGTATAGCACAGTAAGTTCAATATTCTGTACTGGTCTATATGAGAAAAGAATATAGAAAAAGAATAGATATAGGTATGTGTATAACTGATTCACTTTGCTGTACACCTGAAACTAACACAACATTGTAAATCAACGATAGTCCAATAAAATTTTAAGAAAATGAAAAAAATAAAATTGGCCCTGAGTGACAGAGCTTATAAATGACAGGGAAAAATATTTTAAGGAAAAGGCAAGGGAAAATAATACATACTGTGATGCTCCATTTATACTGGCAAAGAGCTTCCCTGGTGACTCAGATGGTAAAGAATCTGCCTGCAATGTGGGAGACCTGGTTTTGATCCCTGGGTCAGGAGAATCCTCTGGAGAAGGGAATGGCATATCCAGTATTCTTGCCTAGAGAATTCCATGGACATAGGAGTCTGGTAAGCTAAAGTCCATGGCGGGTCACAAAGAGTCAGACACGACTGAGTGACTAAAACACACACGCACACACACACACACATGTCACATACGGGCAAAACCAATATGTGGTGACAGACAGAACAGTGGATTTGGGAATGCTTGATTGAGAAGGAGCCAGCATGCATGACTTTCTGGAGGAATAGAAATATTCTTTATTTTTGTCTGGGTGGTGACTGCATGGAGACAGATACAGAAACACCAAACACACGTATATTTTAAAAACATTGAACTTAAGATTTGTGCATTTGACCATGATTTAGTGACTCAAACAAAAAAAAAACGTATAATAATTTAAAACTTTATGCAAACCAATCTTACTTCATAACTATTCCTCTCTCCATTTTTCCATGATACCTGTTATTTCAGGTTTTGAAACCTGTGCTTTACAAAATGACAACTAGTCCTATTCAATTATTCTTTTATAATTTTCTTTGGATTAAAACTGTACTTAAAGAAAATAGTCATTGTATCTGTGGCTTTTGTAAGTGTTCTAGAATCTGATTCTTTGCACTCATATTTTATGATTTCTTTATTTTATAATTTTTCATTTATTATTTTTGGCATCAATTTAATGTTATAGACATTTTAGCAGAGACACTCAGGCCCCCAATCCATGCATTTGTTATTTTTTACTAGCCTTATATTGCCTCTTAAAATGGTGATGCTTGTGATTGTATTATAATCATTCTACAAGATTAAATCATTCTGCTTTCTCTTGCTTGATTTTTTATTGCAAGTCTTAGCTTGCCAGCAACAAACATATATAGCAATATTATTTTTTATTATCATCAAGAAAAAGCATACTTTTCTGAAAAACTCTAAAGAAATAGTGAAGAAATCACACATTGTGAGAAGTTATTAAAACTATATAAACTAATACTGTAGGTGAGATATTTGAAAGTGACCTTGTAGTATATCCCAGGCTTATGGTATTAAAGCCTGTAAATAAGAGGGACAAATTATTTCCAGACACTAATATGACTATCCCCCTTATTGGTAATGAAAGCAATGAACTCTACTGATTCGTTTCGCTGAAGCAGTTACATTTTCTGGAAACTTGGAACAGTTACTTAAGAAGATCATCGTCTGTAATGAAGGCTTTCCAGTGGATAGGGGAATAAAAATGTTTGATATTTATGCAATGGGGTATTCTGTTTTAATAAGAAGAAGATAGCAAATTTTTCATTCTTTCTCTTTATATACCTTTGATTATGTTCATCTCTCTTTTATTAGGTAGATATGATGGCTCAGCTGGTAAAGAATCTGCCTGCAATGCAAGAGACCTGGGTTTGATCCCTGAGTTGGGAAGATCCCCTGGAGAAGGGAATGGCTCTTGGGTCCAGTATTCTGGCCTGGAGAATTCCATGGACAGAGGAGCCTGATGGGCTACAGTCCATGGGGTCACAAAGAGTTGAACATGATAGCGACTTTCACTTTCACTGTTAATTCATTAATATGAATTTTTTCATTCAACTTCTCAAAGCCGTACTTTTCTGTTTATTGTTATAATTTTGGTATAGTTTTAATGCATTTTTCTAAAATATTATGAAATGCCATTTCCAAAACATTGAGTCAGACCCCCCTACAGGAAATTAAAAAGTTAGGAGGGTAACATCTGGTACATTAATCACTCAGTTGTTTACTAATAACCTCAAAAAGAAATCAGTTTTACCACAGTGATTTGTAAATGTTTCACACATAGGAATATCTATTTTCAGGTAAATGGAAATAAACCTCTTGCCTTAAAAATTACACTTCAAAAATAGTATGCTAGAGACTAAACTTTATTAATCATTGGGGAGGTACATATTAAAATGATACCACATTCCACTAACCAGAATGGCTACAAAAAATTTTAAAAAACACAGGTTGACAAGGTTAAAAAGCAAGTAGATCTCTCATGCTCTACCAATGGGAATATAAATTGGCAAAAACACTTTGGAAAATTGTCACTGAGGCCCAGGAATTTCACTTCTGTGTATGTCTACAACATAAATGTGTACATATTGTCACGAAAAGGCATATCCTAGGATGTTCTAGTAGCACCAGAAGTAATAGTTCAAATGTGGAAAATACATGACCCAGATGTCCATGTAGAATTAGATAAACAAAACATGCAACACCATAGAGCAATGCAAATGAACAGTATGGGTGAATTTCACAAGCATGATGTTGAGCAAAAGGGAGCCAGACAAGAAGAATGCATGTAATATTATTCCATTTATGTATAAAGTACAAAAATACATGAAAGTGATCTTGCTCAAAGTTAGGATAGAGGTTTCAATAGGGAGTGAAAGCATGAGGAAGGCTTCTGTTGTGCTGGAATGTTCTGGTTTTTGATCTGAGTACTGGGTACATGTGTGTTCAGTTTGAAAAAATATTTTGCATATGAAAGATGCACATCTTTGTATGTATGTGTGTGTGATTGTTAAGCCATTCAGCTGTGTCCAACTCTGCGAAGCTGTGGACTGTGGCCTGCCAGGCTCCCCTATCTATGGGATTTTCTAGGTATGAATACTGGAGTGGGTTTCCATGCCCTCCTCCAGAGTATCTTCCTGACCCAGGGACCGAAGCCACGTCTCTTATGTCTCCTGCATTGGCAGGTGTGTTCTTTACCACTAGCGCAACCTGGGAAGCCCTTCTGTATGTATATTGTACTTCAATAGAAATTTGGGGAAAAATTTTTGCACTGTTCAAGTCACAAGATTCAGGTTTTGTACGTATGTACAAAATGCCAAAAGATTTCTTCTGAGTCAGTGGCAGAGACTGCTTATTGTGTCCCAAGTCCATTATAACTGTCTAACTGTTAAACAGTATTTAGCTTTAGCTAGTAATATGACTGTTCAGTATAAAAACTGTAGTTCCTTACGTTTCATGGCCAGCTGTGGCTCCATGACTGAATTCAAACCAACAAGACAAAAATATAACTGTCTTGTGGCAGTCTGCAAAGATCCTCATTAAGAGACAATATAATCAATAAACAGCTGTTTGAATAATTACTAAATATAAACTGTAATGTAATCCATAATTGTGTGGCAGAGCCTATGAGTACAATATTCCCATTATAGTGTTGAACAAACTGAGTCTCACAAATGTATACAAGGTCAAATATCTAGTAAACAGAGAATCAGATTTTGAAGTTAGTTTTATCCAGCTAACTAGATTGAGTATTATTGTTTTATACTCAAAGCCCTAATCGAGAAATATTAATCTATCTCTGTACCTACCTATTTACCTACCTATATTTATCACCTTTTTACCTTTCCATCTACCTATAATATTCAATATATTATAACTGTGACATATAAGATGAATTCGTGGAGAGGTTGGATTAGGAGCAAAATGTTGAATCTTCTATGAGATAATAGAGTCTAAGTTAAGAAGTAGCAGGGAATATAAAAGTAATAGGATAAATTAAAATAAACATTATGAGGATTTTATTCAGAGTGTCATGACAGATTAAATATTGAGGTGAAAAATTAATTATAAATCTCAAGTTTTGAGTTTTACAGCATGTTACTTTGATTATAATGGAAATATGGAAATACAGGGGAAGTATAAGTTTGGGAGAAATCATTACAAAAAATATTAAACATGTTGACACATACATAGAATTATAGAATAAAGTGAGAGAACGATCTGAGAAGGAGATTCTATGTTTGGAATATAAGGCCAATTACAATACAAAATTTATTTTAAAATTTTCCAGAGGCTAGGAATGTCTAAGTGGATTACTACCTCCTTAATGAATAGAAATAATTGATATATTAAGATCAAAAAATTTTATTTAATATTGTATACAGATAGTGACAATATCATCTAGTGCATAAGGAGAAGATATCACTACTATGTTATTATTTAAGCAACTAACAACTTCTTACAAATGTTAGTCATGTTCTGAAGATATCAGTATTATTGTAATCTTCAAAAGTATTTGAATTTCTAGTATGTGCTTGACACTTTGGTACCAGGGTCCCAGAAAGATGTATGTTGTGGTTCTTATCCTCCAGAGACCTATATCATGCTAAAGAAAAGTACACAAAAGAACAAAGAAGGTGAAGTAGCATTTGCTTTGTTAGATGAGTTATCCAGATAATCAGTGTCATAAGAGTTAGAGGCACTTCTTCTCTAAAAACTAAATGGTCACGGTAGACTTCTCAGCAGGGCTAGGACTCAAGCTAAAAAATATAAGCTAAAACATTGGATCCTGAAATGTGTATTAATACATTGGAACATTGTAGGGAGAATTACTGAGCTCTGTTCAATTGAAATAAAGATTATTTTTGCTCTGATTTTTTATCTTAAGCCGACTTGTAATGAATGTTCTAATCATTTCTTCTTGAAATCGCCTTGCTCTGTTCAAAAAAACTGCCCACTGTTTCTTCCTAACGTTTGGTATCTGCATCATGAGCTTTTGACTCTGATCATTGAGCTGAAATATAGAAGGTTACATCACTCATTTACATTATCACCCTCTCCCCACTCCCAATACAAATGTGACATTTCAATTTTGTACACTTCAACTCTCCTTAAATCATCTGTATAAAAACTTCAAAGCTTGATTGATGATGAATGAGCCATTGTCTCCTCAAGCACCCGGTTCTCATTAGCCTTTAGAGTCTCAGCTTATTAATAATGAACCTTGAGGGCTGACCCAGTGGGGTAGCAGCAATTCATTGTGCTCCTAGCTGAAAGGTCTGGGTTTGGGAAAGATACAGAAATCTCTGGACCAAGTCCATTCCAGAGATGATGTATTAAGTATCACAGGTGGATGATGTGAGCTATATTACTTTTGTATCATTATCTGCCAACAGACTTTCATGGCTTAAGGTGATGACAGTGAAAAAGATACATTGCTTTATGTCTGAGGAAATCCAGTAACTGCTTCCTGTAGCTTCATCTTGAAGATGGACTTTTTCCACTTTGGGTTTTGACTTCTTCATTATGAACTTTGGCTTGGATAGGCAAGGAAAGTCTGATATATGCATTATTCAGAGGTTCTCAATTAGACAAGTGCAATCTTTATTTTTATTATCATTTTAATTCTAAGATTGACCTGTAAATGCACCCATGCAAAAAAAGACATTTAGATATACAATCAAGGATTGAGGTTTAGCATTTCATCCTTGCTTGTGTTTGATAGCTTTGTGAGTAAAAGGAAATGTTTACTATTGATACCAATCATATAGACCAAAGTGGAATATGGCTAACTGCACTTTAAGTTATAATCTTTACTTTCTAAAAAGAGAAAGACATTCAATCTTGTTTATGAATTGTGGTTGATGAGGTCAAAGCAATTTTGTCAACTTCTTAAACTGAGGAAGGTCATATTAATCTGTATTTTCAGCAGGGATGCTACATCACAATTAGGCTGTTTCATACAGGGCAGGAGAACAAATGCCAGGATTCAGTATTTTATCACATTTTCTTTTGAGAGAATATATTTGCAAAATGTCAATGATTCTGCTAATGGTCACTCATCCCCCAAGTTCAGTATAATAACTAGCATTTGAAAAGAAATGAAAAGTACAAAAGAACTTATTTAAATAACACAAACATTCCCTTCTTCATTAGACTCACGCAAATGAGAATTGAGGGAACTAAATGGTCAAATGTACAATCTTTATGGAATGGAATGCTGAGACAAAAGTATTTTATGCCTTCTCTAGGATGTCATATTGTCACTTTACACCTTTATAAAAAGTGATTGATGTAACAGTGTGAGATAAATTTATGCTGCTGCTGCTAAGTCGTTTCAGTCATGTCCAGTTCTGTGTGACTCCATAGATAGCAACCCACCAGGCTCCTCTGTCCCTGGGATTCCCCAGGCAAGAATACTGGAGTGGGTTGCCATTTCCTTCTGCAATACATGAAAGTAAAAACTGAAAGTGAAGTCGCTCAGTCGTGTCCGACCCTCAGCGACCCCATGGACTGCAGCCCACCAGGCTCCTCTGTCTATGGAAGTTGCCAGGCAAGAGTATTGGAGTGGGTTGCCATTTCCTTTAGGATGAATTGTTTGAATCTTCTTGCAGTCCCAGGGACTCTCACGAGTCAGAGTCTAACACCGCAGTTCGAAAGCATCAATTCTTTGGCGCTCAGCTTTCTTTATAGTCCAACTCTCACATCCATACATGACCATTGGAAAAACCATAGCCTTGACTAGATGGACTTCTGTTGGCAAAGTAAGGTATCTGCTTTTTAATATGCTGTCTAGGTTGGTCAAAACTTTCCTTCCAAGGAGTAAGTGTCTTTTAATTTCATGGCTGCAGTCACCATCTGCACTGATTTTAGAGCCCCCCCCAAATAAAGTCTGACACTGTTTCCACTGTTTGCCCATCTGTTTCCCATGAAGTGATGGGACCGGATGCCATGATCTTAGTTTCCTGAATGTTGAGCTTTAAGCCAACTTTTCACTCTCCTCTTTCACTTTCGTCAAGAGGTTCTTTAGTTCCTCTCCGCTTTCTGCCATAAGGGTGTTGTCAACTGCATATCTGAGGTTATTGATATTTCTCCTGGCAATCTTGATTCCAGCTTGTGTTTCTTCCAGTCCAGCGTTTCTCATGATGTACTCTGCATATAAGTTAAATAAGCAGGGTGACAATATACAGCCCTGATGTACTCCTTTTCCTATTTGAGCCAGTCTGTTGTTCCATTTCCAGTTCTGTTGTTTCCTGAGCTGCATACAGATTTCTTAAGAGGCAGGTCAGGTGGTCTGGTATTCCCATCTCTTTCAGAATTTTCCACAGTTTGTTGTGATCCACACAGTTAAAGGCTTTGGCATAGTCAATAAAGCAGAAAAGGATGTTTTTCTGGAACTCTCTTGCTTTTTCGATGATTTAGCAGTTGTTGGCAATTTGGTCTCTGGTTCCTCTGCCTTTCCTAAAATCAGCTTGAACATCTGGAAGTTCACAGTTCATGTATTGTTGAAGCCTGGCTTGGAGAGTTTTGAGCATTACACTGCTAGCATGTGAGATGAATGCAATTGTGCAGTAGTTTGAGCATTCTTTGACATTGCCTTTCTTTGGGACTGGAATGAAAACTGAGCTTTTCTAGTCCTGTGGCCACTGCTAAAGTGAAGTGAAGTCACTCAGTTGTGTCTGACTCTTTGCGACCCCGTGGACTGTTGCCCACCACGCTCCTCTGTCCATGGGATTTCCCAGGCAAGAGTACTGGAGTGGGTTGCCATTTCCTTCTCAGTTTTCCAAATTTGCTGGCATATTGAGTGCAGCACTTTCACAGCATCATCTTTCAGTATTTGAAATAGCTCAACTAGAATTCCATCACCTCTACTAGCTTTATTCATACGGATGCTTCCTAAGGCCCACTTAACTTCACATTCCAGGCTGTCTGGCTCTAGGAGAGTTATCAAACCATTGTGATTATCTGGGTCATGAAGATTTTTTTTGTATAGTTCTGTATTCTTGCCACCTCTTCTTAATATCTTCTGCTTCTGTTAAGTCCATATCATTTCTGTCTTTTATTATGCCCATCTTTGCATGAAATGTTCCCTTGGTAACTCTAATTTTCTTGAAGAGATCTCTAGTCTTTCCCATTCTTGTTTTCCTCTATATCATTGCACTGATCACTGAGGAAGGCTTTCTTATCTCTCCTTGCTATTCTTTGGAACTCTGCATTCAAATGGGTATAACTTTTCTGTTCTCCTAAAGAGTGCTTATTGAAAAAAGATAACCTCCATTCTTACTTTGATTTGGTCAGAATATAATTTAAAATTATGAACTATACCAGAAATAAACTGCTCAATGTCGGTAACAAATGTCAGGGTAATTTTTTTCAGTTCAGTTTAACAAATGTCCATTGATTAACTGTTGTTTCAAATTTGACATAATAGGTACAGCACTGAAAAATATCCCCTGCCTTCATGGAGTTTAGTCTCAATACTTCAGGTATAAATCATGTGCTATGTATGTTAAATTTAGCACATTGGAGAGGAGTGCAGTTTACAATTTACTTAGTACCCAAAAAAGCTATTTTTTTTACTTGACTTGCACATATTAAATCTAGTAGGAAGTGTTTGAGACACAAACATATTTAAGTGTTTAGTGGAGTTGTTTAAATAATGAAACTATACTTTTTTCATAGAAATTTGTATTTAATATATCTTATTGTATTTCAGTTCAGTTCAGTCACTCAGTCGTGTCTGACTCTTTATGACCCCATGAACTACAGCACGCCAAGCCTCCCTGTCTATCACCAACTCCCTGAGCCTAGCCAAATTTGTGTCCATTGAGTTGGTGATGCCACACAACCATCTAATCCTCTGTCATCCCCTTCTTCTTCTGCCCTCAATTTCTCCCAGCCTCAGGGTCTTTTCAAATGAGTCAACTCTTCGCATCAGGTGGCCACAGTATTGGAGTTTCAGCTTCAACATCAGTCTTTTCAATGAATACCCAGGACTGATTTCCTTTAGGATGGACTGGTTGGATCTCCTAGCAGTCCAAGGGACTCTCAAGAGTCTTCTCCGACACCACAGTTCAAAAGCATCAATGGCATTTTTATACAAGACAGTTTTGTTCTGTGAACTTGCTGGAAATATTTTTATATAATATGATAAGACAATAGATAGCAGATTTTTTTCCTACTAATTGTTTCAGTGACCAAGAATCTATTTGTGTCTGTCTTTATTTACTCTGATGTATTTCCTGCAAGGAAAGTGGCGTTAAATGGAATGAGATTAGTGTACCTTGAACTCATTTAGTTATTCAATATTTTTTGAATCCTTCTATACTTTCAGGCATCTTTGTTTGAATTTCATCTAAATCTGTGCCTCATTTGCCTAGATCCTTTGAAATTGTCTTGTTACATGATTTTAACATATAATTATTAATCACAATTGCATGCTGCTAGTGGAATAGAAACTCTTGGTATAACAAAGTTGACATAAGCTGTTAGCAAAGGTATAGTCAGACATTTTTCTGGTATCATCCTAGATAAATATCTTAACAAGATTTTCTCTTTTTCTGATCTTTGTCCCTTTTTCTAATCTAAACAGATAATTTTAGAAAAGCCTTTATGGTCAATAACTTTATGGCCTTTCCTAGTGGCTCAGACAGTAAAGTGTCTGCCTGCAATGCAGGAGACCCAGGTTCAATCCATAGGCGGGGAAGATCTCCTGGAGAAGGAAATGTCAACCCACTCCAGTATTCTTGCCTGGAAAATCCCATGGACATAGGAGCCTGGTAGGCTACAGTTATTGGGTCACAAACAGTCAGACAGGACTGAGCGACTTCACTTTCACTTTCTTTCATGGTCAATGAAGGTAGAGACATTAGCTATCCCTTTTGTCAGGTTAATAATCTGTATCTTTTAGCAACTTTCTTGCAGGTTAATACCTTTCCTAGAATTTTCTTAGTCCAGCAATAAATCTAACTGAATATATCCACACAGAACATATTAATTAATATTCTAACACTAACACTGTATAAAGTTATGAAATAAATATAAATGATATAAATGAGTAAATGCAATTTGACATTATTTCCTGATCCATATTTAGGTAATCAAGTTTATCAAAAGAAAATATAAGATGAAAGGTACACAAAAACTCTTCTATAAATTTCAATAAAATATACACTTTTTGATTGTGAAATTATGGCATTCAAAGGCAGATTATGGTCTAAGCCAAACATAAAGGGGAAAAAAAAAAGACTATTTTCAGGGAAAATATACACATGCATGAATAAACTATCTATTTAAGTACTAAAATATTATAAATCCTGCTGACCAGAATTGCTAGCAGATGCTGAGTTTTTAATTCAGAATGATAAAAATATCATCCAGATTGATCATGATTATAGTCTCAATTTAAAATTTGAACATGTAAGATTATACTTGAATTTTTATTGCCTCTTTTTAAAATCCTTTTCCATGTATAAGTCAAGCTCTTGAACAGAGTATTTCTAAGAAATAAATGTCGACATTGGTAGGAGATTAATTTTGTTGAAGAAAGGGATTTGATGCGATTATTATTCAGCATAATATAATCTGATTCTTTTGAATATTTTTAGATAGGAAGCTGTAGATGGATGCTGTGTTCCTTCAGTATGAACTATTTAAATTAAAATGTGACTCCTGAAAAATATACTCTTTCTACAATGTTTGAGCTATTACATTTTCTATTCACATTTTTTTAAAGCAGAACTTTTCCAAATCTAGACTGAAAAATAACCTTCGTTTCCTGGATAGCAGTCAAAATCTCCTTTCTTTGTCACCTAATGAAGAATTATTCCTAGTGCAGAAGAGCATCACCTAATGTCTCATGAGAAAGCTATTAGTATGAAATCCTCACATTTCTTAGATAGAAACTTAATGCCAAACATTAATGCAGAAATCCATTTTCACAATCTTTCTTACCTCTTACATCTCCCTTCTTGCTTTGATGAAGATTGTATGGTTAGGTCATGAAAAATAATGAACTAGGTTGTAGAAGTAGAAAGATGATCTAATTTCTTTGTTTCTTTTTTTTTTCCCCCTCCCATTTGAGAAAATGGATCCAATAGTCAGTGATAGAATTAATAATGGAAATGGGATTGATTTTAAATGTGGAAAGTCCTACAATGTCAAAATTAATCTGGAGGATTCCATACATGCTATATAGTAATGCACTTTATATGTGACCTCCAATCTTACTTCCACAAGTACTTTTTTTTATGATGTTACATGTTCCTTTCATTCTTTTATGCTCCTTTTTTTGTTTAAGGGGACTCTTGGCTTCCCTCATAGCTCAGTTGGTAAAGAATCCACCTGCAGTGCAGGAGACCCCGGTTCAATTCCTGGGTCAGGAAGATCCCCTGGAGAAAGGATAGGCCACCCTCTTCAGTATTCTTGGGCTTCCCTGTGGCTCAGCTGCTAAAAAATCCACCTGCAATGTGAGAGACCTGGGTTGGGAAAATCCCCTGGAGAAGGGAAAGGCTACCTACTCCAGTATTCTGCCCTGGAGAAATCCATGGACTGTATAGTCCATGGTGTCTCAAAGAGTAGGACACGACTAAGTGACTTTCATTTCACTCAGACAGTCTTCACTTCCTTTAAAGGTTTTGCTTGGAATACTGCACAGGAGAGGGCTTCCCTGATGGCTCAGGAGATAAATTATCCACCTTCAGTACAGGAGACACAAGAGACAAATGTTCGATCCCTAGGTCAGGAAGCTCCCCTGGAGAAGGAAGCGGCAACCCACACCAGTATTCTTGCTTGAAAAATCCCATAGACAGAGGACCCTGGTCACTGGGTTACAAAGGGTCCAACACAATTGAGAAACTAAGCACTCACTACACAGGAGACATGATTTTCTTAAGGCCAGTAGAGGAGACAGAGTTGGTTGATGTCCTGATATCCCATCCCTCACCTTCCTTGCTAACACCCCTGCACATTTTAGGTTTTGTTTGCATAACAATATGTCCACCTTAAGAATTTCTCGCTCAGCCTAGGATATTGTTCTGGCCAATAAAATGCAGATTAATCCTTGGGTAAACATCCCGTTTCAAATCAAAAGCCACCTGTTCATTCTTTTGTCTTCATCTTGCCTTGAATTCAAACGTCTTTAGATGCAGCAGTCATCTTATGCCTGGAATGAACAAAGCCAACATACATAGTAGGTGGTGGGTACTGCAGAATAGCTAAACTAATATCCATAACTGCCTCTGCTAAGTTTCTTATCATATGAAAAAAAAATAATCACTTATCTATATAAATCACTGTTAATTGAATTTTGTTTTTTGTATCTGACTGCTTTATGGATTGTTATATGATTTCTCTTGTTTTTGTATTAGACAAGAAGAAAAAAATGTAGTATATATTGAGTAGGAAGATGCTATATGTATTTCTAATCAATTTCTCAAAATGATAAGAATAGTATTTTCTACCTTTTTGTCTGGATAATGTAAAGCTATCTGTACAAGAATCTATGTATATAATCAGCCACTGTTCAGAGGGAACAAGTTAGCTGATTAAGGCCAGTGTCATAAAATAAGAATCAAGTAAACATTGGTTTTGGTGCATTGTATCACAGTCATGCCCTGTTGCAATGAACCAGAGAATATCTATGATATCTTGCTTTGTGTTGTTCTTAAAGAATAATTGGCAGTTCTATTGACTGAATTTGAGATGAATAAAGAATACTTTTGTGACTGAAGCATTAAATTTACCTTCCATTTTGTGCTGATTACTTACCTAACTGACTCCAGTCAATGTCACATTGACTGAAACAATATTTTTAAGGGAAATTTGGCAATTTGCAGAAAGCCTTAATAATATTCACAATCGGTGAATGTTATTTTTAGGGAAAAATAATTTAAAGAGCTAATCAGAGATAACAAGTTAAATTACCAACAAGGAGTGACTGGTTAAATAAATATTGTTTAAGTTACACCCTGGAGTATCATATTCTCCTTAGAAATAACACAGAATAATATTTAATTGCCTTTGACTATTAACCATTTAGTATTAACAAAATTATCAGGTTATGAAATATATACACAATATTATTCCAATTTGAGAGGAAATAAAACAGAAAAGAGACTGATAGAATCTGTTCCAAACAGTGAAGAGTGTTTCTCTCTGAGTGTTTGAATTATGAGTTTTTATTTTTCTTCGTATTGTTCAATGTTTTCAAATTTCTGCAATCTATATGACTCAGTAAAAAGGTATTTTATAAGAAATCTTGACTATTAACAAAGTAACTAATTTAACCCTGAAGATAGCTGAAGAATAAATTAGTTTGATTGACTACCTTTCATCATCAAAAAAGTTGACAGCAAATCTATGTTTGTTTGTTTTAATACAGAAATCCTAAATGGCGGCGTCTATGTAGACCAGAACAAATTTCTCTGTTATACAGACACTATTCATTGGCAAGATATTGTTCGGAATCCATGGCCTTCCAACCTGACCCTGGTGTCAACAAATGGTAGCTCGGGATGTGAGTAGCATTATCCTTTTTAATGTCTCAAAAGATTCTTCTACCTATTGTTTTCACAAAAATGGCTTATGTGTATCATGTCATAACTAATATTTGAATTTTGACTGCATCCCATTCTATATAACAGAACAAGCTTAAGAGCAATATTGCATAGGAACCTAAAATGTCAGGTCCATGAATCAAGGCAAATTGGAAGTGGTCAAACAGGAGATGGCAAGAGTGAACATCGACATTCTAGGTAGGAATCAGCGAACTAACATGGACTGGAATGGGTGAATTTAACTCAGATGACCATTATATCTACTACTGTGGGCAGGAATCCCTTAGAAGAAATGGAGTAGCAATCATATTCAACAAAAGAGTCCGAATTGCAGTACTTGGATGCAATCTCAAAAATGACAGAATGATCTCTGTTCGTTTCCAAGGCAAACCATTCAATATCACAGTAATCCAAGTCTATGTCCCAACCAGTAACGCTGAAGAAGCTGAAGTTAAATGGTTCTATAAAGATCTACAAGACCTTTTAGAACTAACACCCCCAAAAGATGTCCTTTTCTTTACAGGGGACTGGAATGCAAAAGTAGGAAGTCAAGAAACACCTGGAGTAACAGGCAAATTTGGCCTTGGAATACGGAATGAAGCAGGGCAAAGACTAATAGAGTTTGCCAAGAAAATGTACTGGTCATAGCAAATACCCTCTTCCAACAATACAAGAGGACTCTACACATGGACATCACCAGACGGTCAACACCAAAATCAGATCGATTATATTTTTTACAGCCAAAGATGGAGAAGCTCTATACAGTCAACAAAAACAAGACCAGGAGCTGACTGTGGCTCAGATCATAAACTCCTTATTACCAAATTCAGACTTAAATTGAAAAAAGTAGGGAAAACCCCTAGACCATTCAGGTATGACCTAAATCAAATCCCTTATGATTATACAGTGGAAGTGAGAAATAGACTTAAGAGCCTAGATCTGATAGATAGAGTGCCTGATGAACTATGGACGGAGGTTCGTGACATTGTACAGGAGACAGGAATCAAGACCATGCCCGTGGAAAAGAAATGCAAAAAAGCAAAATGGCTGTCTGGGGAGGCCTTACAAATAGCTGTGAAAAGAAGAGAAGCAAAAAGCAAAGGAGAAAAGGAAAGATATAAGCATCTGAATGCAGAGTCCCAAAGAATAGCAAGAAGAGATAAGAAAGCCTTCCTCAGTGATCAATACAAAGAAATAGAGGAAAAGAACAGAATGGGAAAGACTAGAGATCTCTTCAAGAAAGTTATGGATACCAAGGGAACAGTAAAAGATGCAAAGATGGGCTTGATAAAGGACAGAAATGGTATGGACCTAACAGAAGCAGAAGATATTAAGAAGAGGTGGCAAGAATACAGAACTGTACAGAAGAACTGTACAAAAAAAGATGTTGAAGACCAAGATAATCACGATGGTGTGATCACTCACCTAGAGCCAGACATCCTGGAATGTGAAGTCAAGTGGGCCTTAGAAAGCATCACTAGGAACAAAGCTAGTGGAGGTGATGGCATTCCAGTTGAGCTATTTCAAATCCTAAAAGATGATGCTATGAAACTGCTGCACTCAATATGCCAGCAAATTTGGAAAACTCAGCAGTGGCCACAGGACTGGAAAAGGTCAGTTTTCATTCCAATTCCAAAGAAAGGCAATGCCAAAGAATGCTCAAACTACCGCACAGTTGTACTCATCTCACATGCTAGTAAAGTAATGCTCAAAATTCTCCAAGCCAGGCTTCAGCAATACGTGAACTGAGAAATTCCAGATGTTCAAGCTGGTTTTAGAAAAGGCAGAGGAACCAGAGATCAAATTGCCAACATCCACTGGATCATTGAAAAAACAAGAGAATTCCAGAAAAACATCTCTTTCTGCTTTATTGACTATGCCAAAGCCTTTGACTGTGTGGATCACAATAAACTGTGGAAAGTTTTGAAAGAGATGGGAATACCAGACCACCTGACCTGCCTCTTGAGAAATCTGTATGCAGGTCAGGAAGCAGCAGTTAGAACTGGACATGGAACAACAGACTGGTTCCAAATAGGAAAAGGGGTACATCAAGGCTGTATATTGTCATCCTGCTTATTTAACTTATATGCAGAGTACTTAATGAGAAACGCTGGGCTGGATGAAGCACAAGCTGGAATCAAGATTGCCGGGAGAAATATCAATATCCTCAGATATGCAAATGACACCACCCTTATGGCAGAAAGTGAAGAGGAACTAAAAAGCCTCTTGATGAAAGTGAAAGAAGAGAGTGAAAAAGTTGGTTTAAAGCTCAACATTCAGAAAACGAAGATCATGGCATCCGGTCCCATCACTTCATGGGAAATAGATGGGCAAACAGTGGAAACAGTGTCAGACTTTATTTTTTTAGGCTCCAAAATCAGTTCAGATGGTGATTGCAGCCATGAGATTAAAAGACACTTACTCCTTGGAAGAAAAGTTATGACCAACCTAGATAGCATATTCAAAAGCAGAGACATTACTTTGCCAACAAAGGTCCGTCTAGTCAAGGCTATGGTTTTTCCAGTGGTCATGTATGGATGTGAGAGTTGGACTGTGAAGAAAGCTGAGTGCCAAAGAATTGATGCTTTTGAACTGTGGTGTTGGAGAAGCCTCTTGAGAGTCCCTTGGACTGCAAGGAGTTTCAACCAGTCCATCCTGAAGATCAGCCATGTGATTTCTTTAGAAAGAATGATACTAAAGCTGAAACTCCAGTACTTTGGCCACCTCATGAGAAGAGTTGACTCATTGGAAAAGACTCTGATGCTGGGAGGGATTGGGGGCAGGAGGAGAAGGGGACGACAGAGGATGAGATGGCTGGATGGCATCACTGACTCAATAGATGTTGAGTCTGAGTGAACTCTGGGAGTTGGTGATGGACAGGGAGGCCTGGCATGCTGCATTCATGGGGTCGCAAAGAGTTGGACACGACTGAACGATTGAACTGAACTGAACTGAAGCTCTTTTTAGACTCATACTCCTCCTTTACAAATTCTCATTTTCTTCACTGAATCCCTTTTGCTCAATCTCAATCATGTTACCATATTTCTAAGGGCTAAGTCTGTAGCCTTTTGTCTATAAACTTACGGCTGGTATAGAACTGCTGCTTCAACTCTTTGTGACTGTTATATCACTGAGAAAATGGTAATAGGACAAAAATGTACTTTCCTAGTTAGTGTAATTTTTAGTTAAAAAATAGAAACCCGTGAACATTTTAGAATCTCTAAGCATTCGTTTACCCACAAAACCTGCATGGTAATACCTTATGACAATTCTAAACACTATAAAAAGAGTGGAGAAATATAGATTTCATGCAGAAGAATTTCATTACATTCTGATTTTAGTCATTAGCCTAATAAACCAAATCATTTCCCATTCTTAAAGTGTTTAGCGTGTCTATCACAGATAATTTATTAGATTCAGAGTATTTAATATGATTAAATGACAAGCAAGTAATATTTGAGCTATCATTAAAACCTTTGGAAATTATTCTGCCTGGATTCTGTTTCACTTTCATAAAGCAGACTATATTGTCCCCACATTTATTATTACTGACAGTTGTATGAGAGCAGAACCTTTATCAAGTGTTAACTTTAATTTTGTATTTCTCATCTATTATTATATGTATCTCATATGAAATCATAAGTATTTTCACACAGTTCAATAATTATTTGCAATAGTACTAATTGTGTTATAACACTTTTTTAGGAAATCAAACTGTAAGGTACAATTAAATTTCTTGATGGTCCTAATAATATAACAGGGAAATATGAGTATATTTGATCTAAACTGACAGCTGTGTTTCTAATAAATGGCTAAAATTTTTAGAAAAAAACTAAAGTAACATAATTTGCTTGTCACTTTTGAGCAGAAATTTATATATTATCTTTGTTCAATAGTGTTCAAGTTGCATAACTTGTAGAATTACATGTGAATGAAAAATTAAATCTGTTTATACTAACAAAGCAAGTGATGCGCTTCAGAAATGGCTTCAGTTTTCAGTCTGCCCATATTATAGTATGATTTATATGAAAGGGAAAAATCATAATGTTTGGATAAGAGGAAAGGCCTACTGAATTTCAGCTTATTAGGTACTGGCCTTTAATGCATGAGTAAGATCAAACAAGGATGAAGCCCAAGACAGAAGGAAAAGGTATTGTCATCACCAGCCTTACAGGATGTAGAGCAGTGAGGTCTGAGGGATTTTCAGCACTTTCATAGACAGCATCTTTTTTTGTTATTCTTTTGAGGGAAATTTTGAATATTGGTGCCTATAACCAAGCAACATTAGCTGTGTTTGCTTTTGAGTGCAAATAATTGCTGGTACAAAACTGTAAATACAGAGTAGATTCACAAAAATGATTCTTTACAGATTAACCACAAATTGCTTAATGACATCAGAGAAGGCAATGGCACCCCACTCCAGTACTCTTGCCTGGAAAATCCCATGGATGGAGGAGCCAGGTGGGCTGCAGTCCGTGGGGTCCCTAAGAGTTGGACACGGCTAAGCAACTTCACTTTCACTTTTCACTTTCATGCATTGGAGAAGGAAATGGCAACCCACTCCAACGTTCTTGCCTGGAGAATCCCAGGGATCGAGAAGCCTAGTGGGCTCCCATCTGTGCAGTCACACAGAGTCAGACATGACTGGAGTTACTTAGTAGCAGCAGCAGCAGCAGCTTTATGACATTATTTTTTACATAATGTTCTATTTTCTAACACAGTATACATAGTGCATGACACCATAGCTGATAGTAAGCAATAGCTGGTCTAAGTCAAGTGGGCCTATGGAAGGATCACTATGAACAAAGCTAGTGGAGGTGATGGATTTCCAGTTGAGCTATTTCAAATCCTAAAAGATGATGCTGTGAAAATGCCGCACTCAGTATGCCAACAAATTTGGAAAACTCAGCAGTGGCCACAGGACTGGAAAAGGTCAGTTTTCATTCCAATCCCAAAGAAAGGCAATGCCAAAGAATGTTCAAACTACCACACAATTGTGCACATCTCACATGCTAGCAAAGTAATGCTCGAAATTCTCCAAGCCAGACTTCAACTATACATGAACCGTGAACTTCCAGATGTTCAAGCTGTTTATAGAAAAGGCAGAGGAACCAGAGATCAAATTACCAAAATCCGTTGGATCATTGAAAAGGAAGAGAGTTCCAGAAAAACATCTATTTCTGCTTTATTGAATATACCAAAGCCTTTAACGCTGTGTATCACAACAAACTGTGGAAAATTGTTTAAGAGATTGGAATACTAGACCACCTGACCTGCCTTCTGAGAAATTTATATGCAGATCAAGAAGCAACAGTAAGAACTGGACATGGAACAACAGACTGGTTCCAAATGGGGAAAGGAGTATGTCAAGGCTGTATGTTGTCACCCTGTTTATTTAACTTATATGCAAAGTATATCATGTGAAAAAACTCAACATTCACAAAACTATGATTATGGCATCTGGTCCCTTCACTTAGTGGCAAATAGATGGGGAAACAATGGAAGTAGTGACAGACCTTATTTTTTTAGGCTCCAGAATCACTGGATGGTGACTGCAGCCATGGAATTAAAAGACACTTTCGCCTTGGAAGAAAAGCTATGACTAACCTAGACAACTGGATAAGGCGATGGCACCCCATTCCAGTACACTTGCCTGGAAAATCCAGTGGGCAGAGGAGCCCAGTAGGCTGCAGTCCACTGGGTCGTGAAGAGTCGGACACAACTGAGCAACTTCACTTTCACTTTTCACTTTCATGCATTGGAGAAGGAAATGGCAACTCACTCCAGTGTTCTTGCCTGGAGAATCCCAGGGACGGGGAGCCTGGTGGGCTGCTGTCTATGGGGTCACACAGAGTCAGACACGACTGAAGTGACTCAGCAGCAGCAGCAGCAACCTAGACAACATATTAAAAAGCAGAGACATTACCTAACCAAAAAAGGTCTGTCTAGTCAAAGCTATGGTTTTTCCAGTAGTCATATATAGATATAAGAGTTGGACTATAAAGAAAGTTGAGCACCAAGAACTGATGCTTTTGAACTGTGGTGTTGGAGAAGACTCTTGAGAGTCCCTTGGACTGCAAGGAAATCCAACCAGTCAATCCTGGAGAAAATCAATCCTGAGTATTCATTGGAAGGACTGATGCTGAAGCCAAAGCCCCAATACTTTGGCCACCTGATGTGAAGAACTGACTCATTGGAAAAGACCCTGATGCTGCAAAAGAGTCAAGGTGGGAGGAGAAGGGGACAACATAGGATGAGATAGTTGGAAGGCATCACCGACGTGATGGACATGAGTTTGAGTGAACTCCTGGTGTTGGTGATGGACAAGCAGGCCTGGCATGCTGCAGTATATGCGGTCGCAAAGAGTCGGACACGCTGAGAGACTGAACTGAACTGAACTTACTGTGGCTTTATCCTGAGTCAGTCGCTTCATTTATCTTCTTGCCATGGTTGATTATTGGCAGTTCTTGTGGTGTTAAATTTAACTTCCACACTGAGTCCCAGAACTACACACCACCAACCAATCAAATCCCCCAAGTTCAGAATTTAGTTGATTTCACCTTATCTTTGTTTCTTGGCATTTATTTAATCACTAAATGATACTGAATTTGCCTGTTCCTTTATTATACATACTTTTAAGTTACCATTGCTCTAGTTCAGGATTTCATCTATTGCCTGAGTTATTGGAACAATCTCCAAATTCTTAATATTTTTTTGAGTCCATGACCTTGTAGCAGTCTGATGAAATCTATAGTCACTTTCTGATAATATTTAAATGAATAGGCACAAAATAAATATTTTATAATGTACATCAGTATGCATATTAATAAATTTATAAAGTATTACAATGAAAAAAATTATGTTGAAACACACCAGTCAGCATATTTAAATCTATGATATAGTAATATGCTTTTTAATTATATTACATAAAGTATTCGAACAGTGGAATTAATATTCAGTGTGGTTTGAAGTGGTGATTGGCATAAATATTATTTTAAAAAGGAAAGTCTCTTCAGCAAATGTGTTGACAAAACCAGATAGCCACAAGCACAAAATTGAAGTTAAATTTTTATCTTACACTATATATCAACATGAAATAAAGATCTAAATGTAAGACCCCAAACTAATGTAACACTTCTCTCATCAAGTTTGAAAACCTCCTAAATTCTATCCACAGACCTTTTAGGGGGTCCAAGGATCCTTGGTAAAGTGCCCCCGTATTTAGGTACTCTGCTTGCCTTTAGTCCTGACAACTCCACCGGACAAAATGCCCGCAAGGGCTCAGTTTAATGGAAATCTAATCATGACCTTGTCTAAAAACCATCACTGCAAGTGTTAGGTAGGGTCAAATCTGAACAAATTCAAAGGCTTGGACTTTTCAGCAGATTCCTACTTATTTTCCACCTTTATGGAATGAGTTATTTTAATTCTTTTGTCTGTATTGCTCTTCCATTTCTGTTTCCCAGACAAAATTTTGTTCATACATTCAGACACTTGTCAGTTGTTTTCTCTTCTAAGAAGTATTCTCTTCTACTGTCTAGATTAGGTAATGTTTTCTGTGTAACCCTATAACAACCAGTGCTGAATGTTGGCATGCTGCCTCACTCTAAAATAAAAAGTCCTTGTATAGAATGCCCGCTTCATCATTTTTTCCTCTGTTCTAGCATATGATAGATGGATAACAGATACGTACTGAATAAATAAATAAGTGAAATAGATCAGGTCATAAACAGGAAAATCAGATGGATTCAAATTATATTTTCTTCCATCCATCATTTATATTAAAGAGAATAGATCTGAAAAATAAATCATAGTCAACAGACAGGTGGCTTATACATTTCAGGTATTTTTCAGGTAAGTATGCCAATATGCATCTATATGCTTAATGTAATTTATATTTATATAATTATAAGTTACACTATTTCTATTAATTATATTTATGTTCTATTTCTATGTGTTATTATATTTATAACAATTGTAAGATAAAATATCTGTGTATGTTTCCTTTAGTGTTTAGAGACAATGATTTGTGTAATAATTATGAATATGTACAAATCACATTTTTGACAAAGAATTTAATAATATTTGATTACTAAATTATATTTTGCAAGATATTTCTTAATTATGTTTTTGGGTATGAGTACAATACTAATTCTTAAAGCAGAAAAGTACAATGTTTTCAAGAGCAACCAGGCCATTTATTGACATAATGTTTTGTCTATAACTGAAACATTGAGGAAAAGGTTTGAAGTGTCTGAAGTTTAATATTATTTAAAAATATGTTATTTCAGAATAATTATAACCAAATGGTATTTTTCCAAATACTTGGGAAATCTCAATCTAAACTTTAGCAGAATAAAGAAAAAATGAGTCTTCTTTCTCATACAGATCCCTAGCAAGACTGATAATATTCTAACATTATTGAATAGCTATATCAATAGGTCATATTAAATAAACTACCCTTTTCAGTGAAAAAACCATATAGTGAATGATGTTTCACTTATTTGGAACTCTGTAATGACACTCAATAATGTCAAAATGCTGGAAATTAGTCACTCACTAAAAATTAAGCAAATACCAGTAAATCAGGACGTAAATATGAAAAAATAGATGATAGTATGTTCTAAGAAGATGTATAGTTAAGAGAATGGATTTATTAGCCAAACAGGTTTGTTTGAAATCTAAGTAGTTAGTTTGAAATCTAACTTGCCTCTTAATATTAATAGTTATGTGACCTTGGGCAAGTGCTTGTGTTTTAACATCTCAATTTCCACAACTATAAAAGGAGAGTGTCAAGAACTGAGCTGAGCTGCAACATGGTGGTCAGTTAAAATAAAGAACCGATAAGAAGATAATACTCACACTTTTAATCACTTATGGCAATAGTATAAGCAAGAAGCTACACTGGAGGAAACGTGAAGTCCATTGTGTCATTTTTCACCCGGAAACAGAAAGGAGAAAAAGTGTCTTAAAGTACCCCCACCCCTCTAAAGACATTTCATCAAAGGCATCCGAGGAAGGTATTTGATATGGAGGCCTCCAGATGCACTATCAATATGCTAATGGCTTGTCAGGGAGCTGTGAGTTCTCCTTGACTGCACTCCCTGTAGAGACTTCAACACATTGATGTGCACCATCTTTGCTGTGAGGAGGGCTGCTCTCCTCTGTGAGGTTAGCCAGGTAAAGATTTTGTAGCTATTTGTGGCCATGCTTGAAATATCACACATAGGTTCTTGGCTAGGAGCTTATATTATCAACTTCCTAGGGTTATTATGGGTTATTGTGAGGAAGGGTTTATTATGAGGAAGAAATGAATTAATACATGTCAAAATTTGAGAGATTTCTTATGTTAAATACAGGATGCTTGGGGCTGGTGCACTGGAATGACCCAGAGGGAGTGGGAGGGGGGTTCAGGATGGGGAGCATGTGTACACCTGCGGTGGATTCATGTTGGTGCATGGCAAAACCAATATAATAATGTAAAGTAAAAAAATAATAATAAATAAATTATAAATGGTTAAAAATAAATTATATAAGCAATATAAGAATTAAAACAAAAAAAAAAAGAAAGAAAAAAGAGAAAGAAAGTGTTAGTTGCTCGATCATGTCCGACTCTTTGCTACCCTGCCAGGTACTCTACTTTGCTACTCCAGCCTGCCAGGGTCCTCTGCCCATGGAATTCTCCAGCCAGGAATGCTGGAGTGGGTAGCGATCCCCTTCTAGAAGGGATCTTCCTGACCCAGAGATTGAACCCAGGTCTCCCACATTGCAAGCAGATTCTTTATTGTCTGAGCCAACAGGGAGGTAAAGCATCTTCTGATTTTGATTTGTGTTTTTCATATGACTTGGCCATTGGACATAATTATATTCTATAATATGGAACAGTGATATTTTCATATGTTTTAGCAAACAAGAGAATATTTCATAGCTTTATCTCACAGAGATGCTGAAAGGAACAATGCTCACATGCTGCAGATCTTAGTCTTCTTTTCTTTTTAGCTTACACACCAGATGCACCTCTCATTCTCAATTGCCTTCTAAAACCAAATACTAGCTAATGACAGAAGTGGGAGCGTGAGGGAATTGGGAACTTCATAAAAGACATTAAATTCACAAACATAATCTGAGAATGAATCATTTGTTTAAACCAGATGTTCTGCCTACATTAAAATCATTAGTAAAACTTAAAACTATATTTATCTTTTAATGACTATTGCATATCTTAATAATTGCCTGCTCCTAACTATTACATAGTGTCCTACACAGATAACTTTGATGAACTAGAAAATATTCAAATATCAAAATAAGGTCAAACCTGATTTTCTTAGTATATCAACTGTTTTTACTCCTTCAATATTAAAATAGTTACATAAAATACATGAACTTTTCAAAGTTTAGAATTTCATAGTAAAGGAAAAGACAAAATTTAGCCAGGATAAATTTCAGTGCAGCTTAACTTTTTGTGTATTATATACACATATAACCACTTTTACATAAATACATATATAGAATCAACTTATGTAAGCTTTTTTGAGTTTTAAGATGAAAGTTTTAATTAGAAAAATATGAAAAAAAAAATTAGAAAGCATAAATTAACCTGCAAGAACTGAAAAGACAGTTCTCTGAAAAGGCGTATAAAATAATTTTTTCATGGATCTCATCTGACGAAACAAAAGAACTAAAGGTCACATTAAATTCAGATGCAATTTTTCTAAACAAAATTTTAGCAAACAACATAATCTTGGAATGTATTTTTTAAAAAATAAGATCAAGTGGAAGTTATGCCATCTTTTAATGCTTTTATTGAGAGAATAAGGACTTGAACCTGACCCTTATCTGAGACGGTCTTTATAAGAAGAGGTTTTCCAGGTTGATTGAAATTCACTCTAGCATAAACCCTTTTGTAAGAACATTACAAGGTACAGCATAGCATCCTCGCTAGCTTGGTTTTCTGGGATAAGAGGACATTGCTTCACTTTTTGAGTAAAATTTTTGTGACAGATTTTTATTTTCATCATGTGCAACACTTTTCTTTCAATTAAGTTTTTATCAAATTATATATGTATATAAAACTAATGAAATATGATCTTTGCTTCCTAGAAAATAATAAAATATTCCTCAGGGGTACTATACCCCAGGTGGCAGAACAGAAAAATTTCTCCCACAATAGAACTTTCTTGGCTCAGTTCAGTGTTCATATTTATCATGCATTTCCATGTGATATTTTATTTTATTGTGAATCATATATATATATATATATGTATGTATATATATGCACATTTATATATAATATATATGAGGCTTCCCAAGTGGCTCAGTGCTAAAGAATCTGCCTGCAATGCAGGAGACCCAGGTTCAATCTCTGGGTCGGGAAGATCACCTGGAGAAGGAAAGGGCAACCCACTCCAGTGTTCTTGCCTGGGAAATCCCATGGAGAGAGTAGCCTGGTGGGCTATAGTCCATGGGTCTCAAAAGGGTCATGACAGAGATTAAAGAATGACAAAAATATATGTATAAAGGAAAGAAATGTGTGTATAAACACATACACTTACACAAACATATACACACATTTGGTCACAATATTTTATGATTATATATTAGTTTTCACTTTCCTTTTACATGTAAATCACCTAAAATCTGGAATAAATTCCATAGTCTTTCCATTCTGGCCATATTCTCTTACTGCCAGCCCCACCCTCTGCTACAGATGACTCCAGTAAACCTCATGGCTGTGCTTGAGCACTCCCTCAACTGCTCTTAAGTGGGGGTACCCACTGCACTCCAAATTTCCTCAAAGAATAAATGAGATTAGTGATGAACATGATTTTTCTAATAATAATAGTGCTTACTGAGGGGCAGAAAGACCCACATTTGGCTTTTGTGTTCCCTCTCTTGAGTTATAGGAAAGGATGCCCCTGATTTTCTGGGACCCTTTAACCATTTCCAGACCTTTAGGGTGGATACCTTTATTGTCTCCTGATTTGTTGCCCCTTCTCTCCAGGAAAATGGACATTTCAGTTTCTATATTTGTAGAAATATTAATTCATTGCATAAGAAAATCCCCACTCTATGCATTTAATGTATATAACTGGCTTCCTTAGAAAATAATGTATTGTAATATCCTTAGAAAATTTTAAATAATACACTTCCCAAAGCATCATTTGTTCAGTCTAAAATTATACCATGTCAGAAATGTTCTAGTAAATGTTTAACAACCTCTCTTCACAAAATAAGGAGGAAAACATGCCACTGATTTGTAGAGTTTGTGATTTTCATGGTGTAAATATTCCTAATGTTATCCCTTTTTAGCAATGAATGTAGATTTTGGAAAAGATGCCCACTTAACATGCATTTAGGGAGTATTACCAGCATACAGATTCAATAGACATGAACTGATCAGGAAATAATAAATTTTAAGTATATATTGCCTTTGTTTTATAAAATTTAATTGTACATTTATTTCATTTTATGTTTAGTAATGGCTGTGCTTAACAACCAACTCTCACAATTCTAGAAAATTTTATTGTAAGCCAAGTACACTACTACCATGTGTGAACATCAGTAGCTGTGGAGGTAATGCGAGGCTAAACCCAGTACAGTGCTTATCATTTCTCTCTGTAAGGATGCAAAGAGAAAATTAAGCCCACACATCATACATGGTATGAGCTAATCATGGCCCTTATCCTCCTCTGGGGCAAATAGTGAATAAACACACACATACACCTCAAGAAAGAATAACCTCTTCAGAGACAGAGCATTTTAACTCAAAACTTATGGAGGAAAATATCTTCAGGGTCATATTCTGCCAACATTTTTCATTTAAATTATTAAACAGTATACTTAGCTTCTGCATTCATGTTAGCTTCTTACACCCAAGATTTTCTCAAGAATAACAGATAGAAGTTACCTCTATTTTGCTAAAAGTCTTGCTTACAGAGTGAGCCTTGTTTATCCTTTCAGAGTAAACTGAGTTTCTGCCTTAAAGATTAACTCCTCTGCACCCCACAAACATATTGCTCTAGCTGTTAAAATGTTCAATTTTCTACCCGCAAATAGATCTTCATGACCATAGGTTGTCAGAAGGAAATAGCAGAGATGTTGTGTATCATGGTCTACCACTGCAAAAGGCAAGGTTTTCTTATGTCCATTGATAAGTAGATTAATGGTTTCCAAACTTGGACATTTGTCAGAATCTATGCCCAGGGATTCTTACTGAGTAAGTTTGGTTTAAGGATGAGAAGCTACCTATTTTCAAAGTACTCTAATTGATAACAAGGTAAGGGGTAAGTAACACTGATCTACTGTAGGATTTCAATGCTAGTAAAATGATTAGTAAAGCTTATTATAAAGATCTTGTTTCATACTGTATGCTGATTCAAAATTGACATACAATGCATAGACTTTCTGCAAGTGAGTGGCTACCAAATATTTCATGAGCCTCCTCTTAGCAAATATGTAAGTGTCATCATGTAAAACTTCTATCACTAATTTAATTAATAACTATAGCAATGCTTTAAGGGCCTGTGACCTTTGGGGCCTGGTATATCACATACAATTAGAGAACTGTATTTCTAATTCTTATAGAAAGCCTGTAAGGTAGATATTAAGAGCTCCATTTGGGGTTGCTGAGAGTGATTTTAGCAGTTAAGTGCTCACTGTCTTCCAGCGAATGGTTGAAGAGATCAAAATTTTATAAAATGGCAGGTCTCTGGGGTTCAAATTGTCCAGCTGAGGGCAGCTATCAAGATTTTACTGTTTGAAATTATTTTAAACTTTAAGAAAATTTTTCGCTATGGAAATTTTTATTGAAAAAATCATTACTTAACTAAAAGATACTATGAAAAAGGTTTTCACACTGTTCAGACAGAATGGAGAGAGGCCACGCAATCAGACTAATCAGCTTTTCTTTGAAGTAGTATCTCCTAGCATTTTTTGAAATGGAGAACTTTTGGAATCAGAGATCCTTAGCAATGAATGATATCTTTTTTATTGGGGGGAAAAAAAGTAATAAGAGCTACAGGCTTTGTTTGACTGGGTAAGAATCACAAAACTCCAATCAAAGTGATACAATAAAAAATAAATTTTTCCTAATTGTCTTATAGATGGATAAGTCAATAAGCAAAAAAGAAGTATATACATACATATAGATAGGCAGAAAATTCTGACATACACTACAAGCTGGATGAACTTTGAGGAATTTATGCTAAGTGAAATATGCCAGTCATAAGAAAACATGCCATAAGATCTTACTATATGCAATACTTAGGGTAGTTAAAAATCATAAAGACAGAAAATATAGTGGTGGTTGCAGGAGCTAGGAGTGCAAGAGGATAAGAATGATTTTCTAATTTCAGAGTTATAAGATGATTTATACATAAGGGATAGATTGTGATGATTGTTGTACAACAATATGAATGTATTTAATTCCCCCAACCTGTACACTTAAAAGGAGTTAAGATGGTAAATTTTATGTTATGCATATTTTTCTCTAGTAAAAATGTTTAAAATATAAATTTGGAAACATTCATGTAAAGTGACTATCAGTAAGAGAACTCTGGTGATCTTCCACATTTTTTATTCCATTTTTTCCATAGTTTCAAAAAATATCCCCCTATGTAAAGCTTTGATTCATCCTGCTTTTTGAGGATTTGCAAATAATTCTAAGTCTGGAAGACTTAGGTGTAGGGATTGAAATGCCAGTTGGATAAAAATTGACTTAAATTTTCACAAATTTTAAGAGACTTATCTGGATCACATAAGATAATGTGTGGACTCAAGTACTTGGTTAGTGTGAAAAAGATTACAGAGCATTCCATAGCTGAGTTAAAAACATAAATAAATAAACCCTGTTTAGATACTGGTGTTTGAAACAACTAGGTAGAACTGAATAAAAATTGTACTGAATCCATTCAGTATTACTCTCTACTATTTTTCTCTATGGGATTCCCTTGTGGCTCAACTAGTAAAGAATATGCCTGCAATGTGGGAGACCTGGGTTCGATCCCTGGGGTAGGAAGATTCCCCTGGAGAACGTGTAAGTGAAGTCGCTCAGTCATGTCCAACTCTTTACGACGCCATGGACTGTAAGCTACCATGCTCCTCCGTCCATGGGATTTTCCAGGCAAGAGTACTGGAGTGGGTTGCCATTTCCTTCTCCAGAGGATCTTCCCAACTCAGGGATGGAACCCAGGTCTCCTGCATTGTAGGCAGATGCTTTACCATCTGAGCCACCAGGACTAGGGAAAGGCTATCCACTCCAATATTCTGACCTGGAGAATTTCAAGGACTGTATAGTCTCAGTTCAGTTCACTACAGTCTCTCAGTTGTGTCTGACTCTTTGCGACCCCATGAACCGCCCAACACCAGGCCTCCCTGTCCATCACCAACTCCCGGAGTTTACTCAAACTCATGCCCATTAAGTCAGTGATGCCATCCAACCATATCATCCTCTGTTGTCCCCTTCTCCTCCTGCCTTCAGCCTTCAATCTTTCCCAGCATTGGGGTCTTTCCAAATGAATCAGCTGTTTGCATTAGATGGCCAAAGTATTGGAGTTTCAGCTTCAGCATCAGCCCTTCCAATGAATATTCAAGACTACGGGGGTCGCAAAGAGCTGGACACGACTGAGCCACTTTCACTTTCACTATTTTTCTTCAATTTGTTTATGCTATAATGAGTTAAGAGTGATTATGTATGTGTCTGTATTCTGTTGTACAGCCATAATTTATAGATTTCCTTACCATTCACATGTTTATTCCTGTTTACTAATGAATTGATTATTGTTTTCATGAAACTCAATTGCAAACTTGAGTGGAATTTAAAGAACTTACACTTTCCTTTCTTGTCTAATTTCTCATCACTTAGAGAAAGCTAGGAAATTAAAGGAAGATGTTTATAAGTAACTGAAAATGATGTATTCAAGTTTCCCGTTTCATACCATTAAAACAAAAAAAGAAGAAGTTTTGGACATGTCTTCCCTCTCCTGTTGGTTCCCCTCACTATGCCACTTTTATTTTAAAGTTGAGAGCAGAGGTAGGAGAGAGTCTGCTAGTTACACTGAAGGGTTGGGGCAGGGGAGCTGACATCCCTACAGTGAACTGGGGAAAGATGAATAAGGAGATCAAGCTGCTAACCCACTTAGCAATCTTTCAAGCCTAGATTGTTGCAGGCAGCCCTATGCAACTTTTACTTAATTCTTTGCTGCCTGGCAAGAACAAATTATGTTCTATTTAGAGGCGATTCTTTGGGCAATTGTAGGTGCTCTTTCTAAGCAGGGAAGAGAAAATGGAAAGGAAATTATGCAGTGACATTTCTCTTAAACTTCTCCTTTAAGTATAAGCAAGAGAAATACATAAAAGGAATAATAAAAAAACACCTTGATTAAAAAATGTACACAAGAAAGTCATCTCAAAATTAGATGTCCTGATCATCCTCTTTTATTCTCCTAGCTCCTCACACTTTATTAAACTAAGATTTTTGTCTAGGTAGCTTTAAAAAATATATTCTCTGTGCAATCAGTTCAAATTTTATACCCAGGAGTAGAACACAACATTATAAGAGCTACCTATATGTCCAAGTTACTAGTTACTTTACTAATAATTATTATTAATTATAATTTGCCAAAGTGTGTTTTCCAGAATGGAGACATTTGCTTTACCAGAAAAAATACAATGATAAAACTAAAGGCTTTTAAAAGCAATAAAATGTTGGATAACCAACACTTCATTTCTAAATTTGAGTTACATAGTTATAAATATCAAATATTTTATTGAAAAAAGGGTGCTGTGTATTTTAATGGAATAAATACACATCTGTGGTTCCTTATGGTTATATGATTGACAGAGATCTTCCTCTTTGAATCGGTAGAAGTGAAGTGAAGTCGCTCAGTCGTGTCCGACTCTTTTCAACCCCGTGGACTGTAGCCCACCAGGCTCCTCCATCCATGGGGTTCTCCAGACAAGAATTCTGGAGTGGGTTGCCATTTCCTTCTCCATTGAATCGATAGAGAAAAATAAATTAATATCATGCAGGTTTGTAGCATTCTTATGAAATGATAAATTATTCCAATTAATTCACACAGCAGATTCAGACGTTTTACCTGAGGGAGAAAAAAATATTATCTCATTAATAGTAACAATTTAGAATAAGAGTATAATGCGTACATGCATGCTAAGTCATTTCAGCTGTGTCCAACTCTGCAACACCATGGACTGTAACCTACCCAGGCTCTTCTGTCCATGGGATTCTCCAGGCAAGAATACTGGAGTGAGTTGCAATGCCCCCCTTCACAGGATCTTCCCCACCCAGGGATCAAACCCATGTCTCTAATGTCTCCTGCACTGGCAAGCATAATCTTTACCACTAGCAGTATTTTTATATAGTTATCCTAAATCTGGGGACTATGATCAGCCTTCTTTTAGCTTCCTATTGCCATTTATAGGTAAATATGCCTATAATTCTGTGGGGTTAGAAAGCAGAATTGGGAAGGGCACCAGTTTAAAGTTAATTTTTATTGGAGTATAGTTGCTTTCTTGAGAAGCGAATTGCAACCCACTCTAATATTCTTGCCTGGAGAATCCATGGACAGAGGAGCCTGGTGGGCTATAGTCCTTAGGGTCACAGAAAGGTGGACACGACTGAGCAACTAACACACAGATACACACACAGTTGCTTTACAGTGTTAGTTTATGTTGTACAACAAAGTAGATCAGCTATATGTATAAATATACTGACTCTTTTTTGGATTTCCTTCCCATTTAGGTCACCACAGAGCACTGAGTAGAGTTCCCTGAACTATGTAGTAGGTTCACATTTGTTGTTCTTGTTCAGTTGCTAAGTCATGTCTGACTTTTTGTGAGCCCATGGAATTCAACACGCCTGACTCCTCTGTCCTCCACTGTCTCCTGAAGTTTGTTCAAATTCATGTCCATCAAGCTGGTGTTGCTATCTAACCATCTCATCCTTTGCTACTCCTTTTTCCTTTGGCCTCCAATCTCTCCCAACATCAGAGTTTTTTCCGATGAGTCAGCTCTTTGCATCAGGTGGCCTAAATATCAGGTTCTCGGTAATTATCTGTTTCATACATACGGTCAGTAGTTGATATATATGTCAATCCTAGTCTCCCAATTCATCCCACCCTTCTCTTCCCCACTTCATGTCCATACATTCTCTATACCTGTATCTGTATTTCTGTTTTGAAAATAAGATCATTTATGCCATTTTTCTAGATTTCACATGTATGCACTAATACACGATATTTGTTTTTCTCTTTCTGACTTACATCACTCTATATGATAGACTCTAGGTGATTCTACAAGGACACGTTTTTAATGCTCTTGACATCCACCAGTAGGGCCCTTCACCTTACTCATTGAATGGTGGTGGTGGTGGTGGTTTAGTCACTAAGTCATGTCCAGCTCTTGTTACCCCATGGGCTGTGGCCTGCCAAGCTCCTCTGTCCATGGGATTCTCCAGGAAATAATACTAGAGTGGGTTGCCATTTCCTTCTCCAGGGGATCTTCCTAATCCAGGAATCAAACCCAGGTCTCCTGCATTACAGGCAGACTCTTTACCAACTGAGCAATGCTACCTGTTCATTTCTTAGGTACATCAAAGGTTTTAGCTGTGTGCTGTGTGTTTAGTCGCTCAGTGGCGGCCAACTCCTTGCAACCCCATAGACTGTATGTAGCCTTCCAGGCTCCTCTATCCATGAGGATTCTCTGGGAAAGAATACTGGAGTGGGTTGCCATGCTGTCCTCCAGGGGGTCTTCCCAACCCAGGGACCCAGGTCCCTGGCGTAACATTCTATGCAAATTCTTTACCATCTGAGCTACGAGGGAAGTCCAAAGATTTTAGCAAGTGACTCCAAATCATCTCTTAACACCATGCAAGTCATTCCCTAACTGACTTTGAATAAATATTTGTTAATGATCTCATTAAACACCCTTGCGTACTAATATCTTGACCTCCTCAAATCTGTTGAACTTCCTCAGTGTTTGCTCTAATCCTAACAAAACCAGGTCTTATTGTGACAAAGTTTGTACTCCTAGGTATGTTTCATCTATTTTGTGTGTTCTGTCCTCCGTTGTCCTACATGATTATTCTATTCTTGCATCTGTTAATATAAATTAATTACTTGATTATATCAGTTAAGAGTGTGTAATATGGAGCCTATATTTATGGGCTCCAATCTCAGGCCTGTCTAAGGCCTATTGCTGCTGCTGCTGCTGCTAAGTCACTTCAGTCGTGTCCGACTCTGTGCGACCCCATAGACGGCAGCCCACCAGGCTCCCCTATCCCTGGGATTCTCTAGGCAAGAATACTGGAGTGGGTTGCCATTTCCTTCTCCAATGCATGAAAGTGAAAAGTCAAAGTGAAGTCACTCAGTCTTGTCCGACTCTTAGCGACCCCACGGACTGCAGCCTACCAGGCTCCTCCGTCCATGGGATTTTCCAGGCAAGAGTACTGGAGTGGGGTGCCATTGCTTTCTCCACTAAGGCCTATTACTTACTGTATAATGGTTTGCAAGTTAATAATCTTCTCAGGCCTCAGCTTCCTCATCTGTAGTATTTTCCTTCTAAGGTTGTCTTGAAAAATAAATAGCTTAGAACAATGTCTGCTACATGATTAAAATGGTGCTATATCTAAACCATGACTAACTCTTTAACATGCTAGCTGATAAGGACTTCACAAATGAAAACAATAGCTATATATGCAATAGTTTACAGATCATTAATTTTTTTCTATAAATAATAACTCAGTTTCCAGATCTATCTAGTAGTTCATCAGCAAGAAACTCCACTGAAATATCTCACTGATGGAGTCCTATTTAAAAAGTATATTATAAATCCATTAATCTTGAGAGGTAGTTTGTGTGTGTGAACTTCAAAGGCAAATTAATGAGAACATTTTACACCAAGACATTTTAGGCTTATTACTTACTGTAAAGCTTTTGGGGTCACTTTCTTATAACAATCATCAATTTTAAAATCACATTTTCATTCCTTAGGCTTACAGTGGCATTTTAGAAATGTGCCTATTTGTTAACGTGGTTGTTTCAATTTTAAGTATGAGGGCTTGTGGGAGAAAAAAAAAAAAATATATATATATATATATATATATAAATAGCTAAATCCCCTTGGCAGGTGAAAAAAATGGTAGAAACATAAGATGAGACTTCTGTCTGTTATGCCTAAAAGAGTCTGTTTAATGTAGTGCCGTGGATCTACCTAATCTTTTCCAATATGTTACCCATTTTTCTTTGTTATCTGTCTCCGTGATGTCTCATCTCTCCAACTGACTGCTACAGGCTAGCAATCTGTAACACTCATTCTCAATCTTTAGATATAACAAAAAAGGGAGACTACAAGATTAATGGCCCAAGCCATAATTATAAAGTCTCAAACCACAGATATTATAAGACCTTTCAAATTTTACTCAGGGTGGAAGAAGCTGGGTTATCACTATGATGTGAAGATAATGGTCTCTTAGTGAAGAAAATGTTGAGTTATTTGATCTGGGAAGCTGGCTGTGTTTTGAGTACTGTTAGGAACTGTGGAGAGGAAATTATTTCTTCCCTTAAGGAGCTTGTAATAATTTCATCCATTTCAGTTGTCTCATGATAATACCTATTTCTTATTAATTCATAGGGGAGATAGATCTATATTGGAGTTGTCAAGTAGAAGGCAGATGAAAACAGGATGCTCGTGGAGACCATGCCATACACAGATATTAGGAATTTCATACTGTTCATCATGAAATAGAACCTGTATATCACTTTTTAAGTAATGAGTACTCTGACAGGATATAAACAACAAATGTGGGAATATTTGAGGTCTTCTTTTCCCACCTGCTCAAACATTATGTGTCTGCCAGCCTGATCTTTCCAGTACATTGGACCAAACTGTCGCTCATACCTACACATATACACACACACACACAGAGTCTCCCTAGAGTGTTGTATTGTACACTTAGGATATAAGTGCATTTAAAAAAAAAATGGGCAGAGAATCATTTCACCAGAGATCTGGATGGAATAAAATCAATTTAGGGAGAATGTCAAAGTCAGTCAATGCTATAATAATAACACAATGAGAAAAGAGTAGATGATTGAAAGCTTTGTGATGGGAGAAGGCATGAAGAGAGAGAGAGAGAGAGAGAGAGAAAGAGAGAACTTGGAGGATAGGGTTGTAGTGAATGAAAGACTTAAGAGAGTGAGAGCTAATATTAAGAATTGTGGCCATGGGCAAAACTTTGGATCCCATTTAAAATACCCTTTGGGAGGAGTAAAGTTCTTTCATGTGAATTTTGGCTGTTGAGCCATGCTTCTCAAATGTGAGACTACTCATAGACTGAACATGTACCAGGTTATGATTCCTTGGGGATCCCTTAGCACCTCTGACTAGCAGTCTCAAGAATGAGCATTATGGGATGGGCAGAGACCCCACCATCAATGAAAAAAGTAATTGTCTGCAGTAATTCGAAGAATTGTGCCTCTGTGTGTTTCTCTTTTTGTCACATACTTTGAAATATTCTCTGCCCCCTCTCCCTCCTTTCATGTAACTGAGCTGAAATATTCAAGAGTGTGGTATTCCAGTAGTAGAGGGACATTTAACTGCTTTTGAATTATTAGTAACATTCCTGTTGATACTATGGCTTCTCAATGCTTGCAGAGACCTCTGAAACCCACTGTTCCTATCTACAAAGCCTGTCAAAGTTCCTAAGATGTCACAGGTTCCCTATTTCCATAGCTTGATTTTGATACCTCACTGATCATTTCGACTGTCTGCGTAAACATGTCTGTCTCCAGATTACTTCGTCTTCTGTATTACCTCTGCTGACCATGTCCATCTCTGTCTCTCTTTGTTTTTCTTTATAGTTTTAAATACAATATTGTGAGGGAGAGAGCAAGGAAATAATACGGATTGATGCTTATTGCATGCCAGATACTTTAGATATATCATTCAACTTAATCACCTCTAACATATATAGGAAACAAGTATCATCATCTATATTTTATAAATGAGGAAAGTCAACTCAGGTAAAGTTTGTTGCCTAAGGGCCCATCAACTGTAAATAGTGAATACTGAACATGGGACTGACATGTCCACACTGCTATATTTAAAATGAATAACCAATAAAGACCTACCATATGGCACAAAGGAATTCTATTCAATATTAAATAATAACTTGATTTAGTCTTTTTTGGGAAAAGCCTTGGAGAGAGACAACAGAGGAGCCTCGTGGGCTACAGTCCATAGGATAGCAGAGTCAGACAAGACTGAAGCAACTTAGCACAAGCACAATACATATATCTATATATATATATATTCAATGTTTAAAGAGAGGTCAATTTAGTAGAAAATATGATTGATTTAGTTGTTATTATCTATTAAGTTTCTACTGCCCATATGCTATAAAGGTTATGATAACCAACTAGCAGTTAGATATGTAAATACAAAGGTCAAAAGTAAATCTGGCCTGGAGAGCAAGTCTGATTTATGGGAGTCAGAATTTTGTTTTTGCTTGCTTCCAAGTTTATACCTATGTTTTGAATATTGATGCTATCAAAGATACTACCTTTTAATATTAATAGATAGATCATATATTTGTAACTTACCTTATACTTACTGACTTATTAGGTAACAATAGTAATGATCACTAGCATTGTAATTTCTAACTTTTGTTAGAAATACATGTTTTCTATGTTCTGTTTACTAATGGTTCTCAATGTAATCATTAGTAATACTTTATAATGTTTAATTTGCTTAACTGAACTCCATGGACAGAGGAGCCTGGTGGACTAAGTCCATGGGTGGCAAAGAGTTGGAGACGACTGAGTGATTAAAATTTTTGCGCTTGTATTCTAGAAACTGATATTTGATATTTTAAAAAATGAACAAATCATTTGTACTTATTTAAAAAACTGAATGCAAATAAAAATGACTTCAGTTTAGTTCAGTCACTCAGCCGTGTCGGACTCTGCGACCCCATGAACCACAACACCGTAGGCCTCCTTGTCCATCACCAACTCTCAGAGTTTACCCAAACTCATGTCCATTGAGTCGGTGATGCCATCCAACCGTCTCACCCTCTGTCGTCCCCTTCTCCTCTAGTGCTCAATCTTTCCAAGCATCAGAGTCTTTTCAAATGAGTCAGCTCTTCACATCAGGTGGCCAAAGAATTAGAGTTTCACCTTCAACATCAGTGCTTCCAATGAACACCCAGGGCTGATCTCCTTTAGGATGGACTGGTTGGATCTCCTTGCAGTCCAAGGGACTCTCAAGAGTTCTCTCCAACACCACAGTTCAAAAGCATCTATTCTTCGGTGCTTAGCTTTCTTTATAGTCCAACTCTCACATCCATACATGACTACTGGAAAAACCATAGCCTTGACTAGACCAACCTTTGTTGGCAAAGTAATGTCTCTGCTTTTTAATATGCTATCTAGGTTGGTCATAACTTTCCTTCAAAGGAGTAAGCGTTTTTTAATTTCATGGCTGCAGTCACCATCTGCAGTGATTTTGGAGCCCAAACAAATAAATCAGCCACTGTTTCCCCATCAATTTGCCATGAAGTGGTGGGACTGGATGCCATGATCTTCGTTTTCTGAATGTTGAGCTTTAAGCCAACTTTTTCACTCTCCTCTTTCACTTGCATCAAGAGGCTTTTTAGTTGTTCTTCACTTTCTGCCATAAGGGTTGTGTCATCTGCATATAAGAGTTTATTGATATTTCTCCCAGCAATCTTGATTCCAGCTTGTGCTTCTTCCAGCCCAGCATTTCTCATGATGTACCTTGCATATAAGTTAAATAAGCAGGGTGACAATATACAGCCTTGACATACTCCTTTTCCTATTTGTATCCCAAAGAAAATGATGTCAGAGCTTATGTTTTCTGGAATTTAGCAGGAGTTATAGGAACAGAGTGCAGTAAATGACAATATTATAAACTGGTTATATGCACAATAGTACTTTTGAATAATAGATTTTTCAGTATTCTATCTTCTCTAAACTGTGGGCTATAATTTTCTGTTACAAAAAATGCTGTCATAATAATTGCTAAAATATATTTATATTTAACTGACAATCATTTTATTGCCACTTACAGTTGAATCAATAAATAAACAGTAGAATCAAAGTAAATGTCAATTAGAAATTTTAAAATGGACAGGAACAAAAGATTTTGACACAAACACACTAAGTGACATGCTATCAAGGAATTAATCTCTTCTTCCATTTAAAGGGTGTTTTCTGTTTTCTTATGGATAAAATGGAACAAATAGTAGTACTTATGATGCTATTATATAAATTAAATGAAATACTATGTGTAAAGCTCTCCGTCTACTAGTTAGAATGTAGAAAGTGCTTAATAAATTGTAGATGATGTGGTGAGGTTGATGATGATATCTAGATTGAGTTATACAACACAGTGTAAGCCTTAATGTGTGAAATAAACACTTAAGTACAAAAAGCAAAAAAAAAAAAAAGAACATATAGAGAAGTTAACTAACCTAACTAAGGAACTAAGGAATGACACAGCCAGTAAGAGAGAGAGAAATGAAATTCTTACCCGTCCCATGCCAGATAGACTCTGTGTATGTGTGTATCTATCTGTTGATATTCACATGAAATACTGATTTAGAACCACACGTGACAGGAATTTATATTGATCCTGTTAAATGTCTTATTGTTACTTTTGGCTCATTTTATCTTCCAAGTGCTTTTATAATCTTAACTTTTATCCTCTGTGTGAACAACCACTGCTTTGTCCAGATTTGTGTCATTTTCAAAACCAGCAAGCATATTCCATTGTTTTATCCAACTCTATGATGAAAAGGTCAAATATGATAGGTATGTACAGAGGCCTTTGAGACACTGCTAGAACCAGCACATAAATCTAGGCCCACCAGGACCATCAGTCCTTTTATCAGGTGTTCTGATACATACACCAGGCATCTAGAGATCCACACATCAGTGTCAGATTCCATCAGTGTTTTCCAGAAGCATATCAAAAAGGACATAGTTAAGTTCTTTCTGATATCTAGATCATCCCTCCATAAGCTATAAATCTTTAAAATAAGACAGGAAATTAGTGATATCCTTTTAATGTGTATTTTTTAAAATACATGTACTGATCTCCTACATACCCTAAGTGTTCCATAAAGCCAAAAGGTTAATTGAATTATAGTATGTCTATATGATGGGAGATAAATACAGCCAAAAAAAGAAAAAATCACACTTGTTTAATGTCACTTCAAAATGTACAATATAAAATATGAAATATATCTGCTATGAAAATAGAAGATTACAAAACTATGTCGAGTATTTTATTAATTTATAAACTATGCATATAAGTGTATATATATAATTCAAAAAATGAAAAACATCAAATGCAAAGTTTATGGATGATATTTATCTTCTTATTTTATATTTTCTTAATTTCAAATAGTTTGAATTTGAACATGTGTTAGAAGTAAAATCTACCAAATGCATCTGAAATATTCAATATAAATAATGTAGGTAAGAGAAGACCTCATTGAGAGGTGGCATCTAGGAGAACCAAGAGAGCAGGTGAACAATTTGACTACAAGCTATCAGAGAAAGAGAGGTCCAGGGAAGAAAAGCATAAAAATTCTAAGTGAGTCATGCATTTTGTTTATCTTCTGGACACAGCAAGAGTGAGAGTGAGAGGAGTGAACCAGGAAGGGAATAGCAGGAGATAAGGTTATGGAGGCCTGGAAGAGAGGACCAAATATTCTCAGATCTCAACGACCATCAAAAAGGAACTTGGGGTTTTACTTTGAGAAAAATGGAAGTTATTGGGATTTGACCCGGTCTAAGAACATCATGTGACTCAGTGTTAAGAATCCACCTGCATTGCAGGAGATGCAGGTTTGAACCCTGGGTCAGGAAGCTCCCCTGGAAAAGGAAATGGCAACCCACTCCAGTATTCTTGCCTGGGAAATCCTATAGACAGAGGAGTTTGGCAGGGTACAGTCCATGGGGTCACAAAAGAGTTGGACACAATTTAGGGAATAAACAGCACCACACCAGCTAATATATTGAGAAGAGATGGTAAAGAAGCCAGAGCAGAAACTAGGACACTAGTTTGGAGGTTATTGCATTAATCCAAGCAAGAAGTAATAGTGCTTTAGTGATGTGGGTGATAGAAAATGATTGGACACTTACATGTACTTTAAAGTTAGAATCAACTGCATATGCTAGTGAATTTGGATCTGGGATGTGACAGAAAAAGAGTTGCTGAAAATGACTTCAAAATCTCATGAATCTCTGAAAAGGTTGTGCTGCTATTATCTGAGATGAAGAAGGCTTTATAGGGATAAATTTTTGGTGGGGGTGGGAAGATCAGGGATAATTTTTTTTTCATTTTATTTTATTTTTTAATATAAATTTATTTATTTTAATTGGAGGTTAATTACTTTACAATGTTGTATTGGTTTTGCCATCAGTTCAGTTCAGTTCAGTCACTCAGTCATGTCTGACTCTTTGCGACCCCATGAATTGCAGCACACCAGGCCTCCCTGTCCATCACCAACTCCCAGAGTTCATTCAGACTCACATCCATCGAGTCAGTGATGCCATCAAGCCATCTCATCCTCTGTCATCCCCTTCTCCTCCTGCCCCCAATCCCTCCCAGCATCAGAGTCTTTTCCAATGAGTCAACTCTTCGCATGAGGTGGCCAAAGTACTGGAGTTTCAGCTTCAGCATCATTCCCTCCAAAGAAATCCCAGGGCTGATCTCCTTCAGAATGGACTGGTTGGATCTCCTTGCCGTCCAAGGGACTCCAACACCACAGTTCAAAAGCATCAATTCTTCAGTGCTCAGCCTTCTTCACAGTTCAACTCTTACATCGATACATGACCACAGGAAAAACCATAGCCTTGACTAGAAGGACCTTAGTCGGCAAAGTAATGTCTCTGCTTTTGAATATGCTATCTAGGTTGGTCATAACTTTTCTTCCAAGGAGTAAGCGTCTTTTAATTTCATGGCTGCAGTCACCATCTCCAGTGATTTTGGAGCCCCAAAAAATAAAGTCTGACACTGTTTCCACTGTTTCCCCATCTATTTCCCATGAAGTGATGGGACCGGATGCCATGATCTTTGTTTTCTGAATATTGAGCTTTAAGCCAACTTTCTCACTCTCCTCTTTCACTTTCATCCATACATCAACATAAATCTGCCACAGGTATACACGTGTTCCCCATCCTGAACCCCCCTCCCTTCTCCCTCCCTGTACCATCCCTCTGGATCGTCCCAGTGCACTAGCCCCAAGCATCCAGTATCATGCATCGAACCTGGACTGGCGATTCATTTCATATATGATATTATACATGTTTCAGTTCCATTCTCCCAAATCATCCTACCCTCTCCCACTCCCACAGAGTTCAAAAGACTGTTCTATACATCTGTGTCTCTTTTGTCTTGCATACAGGGTTGGACATGTAAATATTCGAACTTTCGCTAATCATACAGGTATAGACATTTTACAAAGAGTTACAAGCATAAAACTGTTCCTACGTGGTCTAGATATGTAAATTTTAGAGAATTTAACCTACTAGGATTATATGAGGATTGACTGTGTTAATATACATAAAATATTTAGAGGATTCCTAAAAATTTTGACCACATAAGGCTGATCAAGCTGGACACTGCAGACCTCCAAGGGAATATCTAAATAGACTACACTCTATCTAGGATGAAGGATGTTCTGGGAATGTTCCTGGTAGCCCTGGCTGGTTCATTATAAGTGCTCATAAATCTACTGATTATCACTATTATTGATTGTAAATAGCAGACATATCTAAATATATCCTTGTAAGTCTGCTAGTAAGGTCCTTAATTCAGACTCCATCTTATTATATGTTTAGCATGACATTTGACATTGATTGGAACTAATTCTGTTCCTCAGTAGGGGGAATTATATTCTATGTTCACAGCTGTGAACAAATATGAATTGATGCTTTATAATTGCTTAATTTGATAGAAATCTTTGCCATTATCAAATATGAAAGTTTCCAGTTTTTCAGGAAATTAAAAAATGTATTATAATGTGAATCATTTTTGTTATTGATAGTATGACTTTTCCAAAAATCATAGGGAAAAAAAAAGAAAAACAAGGGAACATGTTGGCTTCTTTGCTATGGTTCTCTTTAAAGTTTGTCTCTGTTCGTATGCTGGGAAAATATAAAATATACAGAATAGCAGTATCATAGATAGCATTGTATCAGACCTTTCCATTCAATGAGAAATTAAATTCCTTTAGTAAGAATTCCTTTAGTCTATTCACTTGACATAATATGTATTAGATTACTTCTGTCAGTCACTCTTAAGATCACATGAGGCTATGGATGTAAATAAGTAACAATCTTATGTTCTAAATAGGTTATCATCAAATTTCTCTTTGACACTGAAATTTGTGTAGATCAGTCCATTCTCTTAGATTCTGTAGATAGAAACGTTTGAACTCAACATGCTAACAGAGTACCTGGTTTTCATTATTATGTATGATTTAAAGAGGTTTTGAAAAATGATACTCTTATCAGTTTTCCCACCTCACTTTCCCCAGGCTTCTATTTGCACCTGGGGTTTCTGCTATTATCATACCTATGCTAGACCTACCTATGTGTTTACAGAAGACCTCAGAAGAAGCCAAAATTTGCTAAGTAGGCTCAGTATTTTGAAACCTTTGCAATTCTGTGTGCCACACTAACTGGTCAGTCTATCAGCTTTTCCTCTGTAATCCTCTCTGAGATGGTAATGGACTTGGAGATAACTGTGTGCTTTGGTGGTCATAGATTTGTCCTCAGTTGTTGAACTTACGGGGAAAGGGTGGATAGAAGTGTTGAAGAATGAACTTGATATATTTCACCCTTCTGTCAAAAATTACTCTTGATCACATGAATAGATATGTTACTCACAATCCTTTCACTTAGGTTGCATGAAATGAATAACATGATGCTACTTATAAAAATGTTAATGAGGTTGACATGACTTATTTCTTTTTCAATACAGTAATTCGTAAAACAATTTAAACATCAAGTTTTGTTTTAATTTGCTGCTAGGTGAAGTGAAGTGAAGTGAAGTGTTAGTCACTCAGTTGTGTCCAATTCTTTGTGACCCCATGGACTGTACCCCACCAGGCTCCTCTGTCCATGGGATTTTCCAGGCAAGAATGCTGGGATGGGTTGCCATTGCCTTCTTCAAGGAACCTTCTCAACCCAGGGATCAAACCCAGGTCTCCTGCATTGCAGGCAGGTTCTTTACTGTCTGAGCCACCAGGGAAGGTGAAGAATTCCATATACATACATATATATATATATATATAATTTTTAACTTTGTCTTTCTAGTCAGTGAAAATACCTGTTCAATTTTTTTCTGAAGAGCAAAATCTATAATAATAAAGTTTCCATTCAATAATTAGCTTTCAAATCATAAAGATAGGAAGATTGAATTAAGACTATATGAAAATGTGAAGTAAGTCTATAGAACAAATTGTGAGGATAAGTAAACACATGACAGTGAGAACTGTCAGATAGGAATAAGGGAAATATTAACATCTGACAAAAAGAGCAATCTCACATTACATTAACATCGTTAAAACCTACTAATACATCATTTGTTGGAATCATCTTGTGACTTTACTATCATAAGGGTGATTTATAATTATTTAAATTTGAAAATAAAGGCTATGTATTTTCTAGAACTCTGGAGGGAAACAGAAATGCAAATTAATGGAAATATATTCACAAATCAGAGTAAACACTGAAAATGAGAGATTACTAGATTTTCACATTGTTTAATTCTGTACATTTAGTTACCAAGCAGCTGATCAGATCTGTCACAAAATATGGCCATGATGTTAGTAGAGTTTGGAATTATATGCCAAAGTATTGTACTTTTATCTATATGCTTTGTTGTTGTAGATACATTATCCTTGGAATCCCTGGAATCGCTTTTTTAAAACGGATTTCTATAGCTCATCACAGACTATAAAATCAGCATTTTGCACAAGCTACTCACATGTCAGCACTAACTTTTAGGAGTCATACCCTGACACCTTCTTCTACCTTGCAAGTCAAATCACATCTTTTCAAAGCTCAAAAACCTTGACCAACACCATAACACCTGTGCAGAATAAACATCAGCGAAGACTTTCAAGATGCTTTATAAGCTCATACTTCAACAACAATTTCTATTCAAATTGCTCAAGGGACCATAAAGTATTCATTATGGCCCCAAAGAGTTGTGCACATCCATGTCTCTGTGTCATTGTTTAGGTTAACCATTCAGCCTGGAGCTGTTCTCCCTCCTCCTTTTCTGCTGGACAAACAAGACAGCCAAGCCCAATTGAAATGCCTGCCTCCTATGAAGATACTTTTTTAAATTCATTTTTTCTATACATTATGCATACCCATGTTTTTGATTATCATATTTATTTGCCTATATTCCTGCCTATTTCCTGGTCCTTGAAAGCTCCTTGAGGGCAGAACACTGACTCATTCGTCTTTTTATGGTCTGGTCAAGAAAAGGAACTGGTTTAGTGTAGACTTTCAAAAATGTTTCACTTTACTCTTTTGAAAGATATGGTCATAAAAAAGATACTATCCTCTCACTCTTTCACCAGTAAATGTAGTGTTAAGAAGTCAAGAATGCCAGTTTTTAAAAGAACTGAAAGAAGAATCCAGGGATGTAACAGCATCACCTTTTAGCTAGGGGCAGTTTGGGGATATAATCTTTTATGGTTGCCAGTGGCTTTATACTTTGTAACTCTTCAACTGTCCCAGCATATTACTTGCATAAGGCAGTACAAAGGTGCATATTAAATCCTGTCCCTGCTGTCAGGCAGTTTCACAAACAAGCAAAGCTTCCAACATGAATTTATGACTCTTAAAATTATCCATGGACATGAGTTTGAGTAAACTCCAGGAGTTGGTGATGGACAGGGAGTCCTGGAGTCCTGCAGTCTATGGGGTCACAAACAACTGGACATGACTGAGTGACTGAACTGAACTGAACTGAAAATTATCAAAGTGGCTTAGGACTCTAGCTGCTAAAAAAGAATGCAAAATCTGCTGGACAAGCATAAAAGATTAAATTTAGTCCTATTTGTTAACTTCTCAGTTGCTTCAGTTGTGTCTGACTCTTTGTGACCCCATGGACTGTAGCCCACTAGGCTCATCTGTCCTTAGGATTTCCCAGGCAAGAATACTGGAGTGGGCTGCCATTTCCTCCTCCAGGGCGTGAGCATGAGATTGATGCATAATGGATTGACAAACAGAGGTGATTGCCTGTGAATTGAAATAACGCTTATATGCAATAATCAGCACTTATTTTTAAATTATTTGTTAAAGTGACAGAAAATTTTTTTTTAATTATTGTTTTGTAAAGATCTTCAACTGAGTCAGAATGACAGAAAATAGAAATATTAATTTAAATAACTACGCTATCACTAAAGTGAATAGAAACATCAGGTTCTTATTTTTAAGCAGTAGATTTTCCAAAATAGTTTTAAAAGTATTATCACAATAAATAATGAAAAAAATGATGTAGTTGATTGAAACATGGAGATAGGCAGATTTTGATAGCGTTGGCAAAGGCTCAGTGCACCTAAACGTTTCACCCATTTACATAAGCCAGTGTCTAGTTTCTCTTTTTTCCTGTTCTTTTAAAAACAAACTACTGGAGAAGTTGACTGTGTGAATCACAATAAACTGTGGAAAATTCTGTAAGAGATGGGAATACCAGACCATCTGACCTGCCTCTTGAGAAACCTGTATGCAGGTCAGGAAGCAACAGAACTGGACATGGAACAACAGACTGGTTCCAAATAGGAAAAGGAGTACATCAAGGCTGTATATTGTCACCCTGCTTATTTAACTTATATGCAGAGTACATCATGAGAAATGCTTGGCTGGAGGAAGCACAAGCTGGAATCAAGATTGCCGGGAGAAATATCAATCACCTCAGATATGCAGATGACACCACCCTTATGGCAGAAAGTGAAGAGGAACTAAAAAGCCTCTTGATGAAAGTAAAAGAGGAGAGGGAAAAAGTTGGTTTAAAGCTCAGCATTCAGAAAATGATCATGGCATCCGGTCCCATCACTTCATGGGAAATAGATGGGGAAACAGTGGAAACAGTGTCAAACTATTTTGGGGGGGCTTCAAAATCATTGCAGATGGTGACTGCAGCCATGAGATTAAAAGACGCTTACTCCTTGGAAGGAAATTTATGACCAACCTAGACAGCATATTGAAAAGCAGAGATATTACTTTGCCAGCAAAGGTCGGTCTAGTCAAGGCTATGGTTTTTCCAGTGGTCATGTATGGATGTGAGAGTTGGACTGTGAAGAAAGCTGAGCGCCAAAGAATTGATGCTTTTGAACTGTGGTGTTGGAGAAGACTCTTGAGAGTCCCTTGGACTGCAAGGAGATCCAACCAGTCCATTCTAAAGGAGATCAGTCCTGAGTGTTCATTGGAAGGACTGATGCTAAAGCTGAAACTCCAATTCTTTGGCTACCTCATGTGAAGAGCTGACTTATTGGAAAAGACTCTGATGCTGGGAGGGATTGGGGGCAGGAGCAGAAGGGGACGACAGAGGATGAGATGGCTGGATGGCATCACCGACTCGATGGACATGAGTTTGAGTGAACTCCGGGAATTGGTGATGGACAGGAAGGCCTGGCGTGCTGCGATTCATGGGGTCGCAGAGTCGGACACGACTGAGCGATTGAATTGAACTGGAGACGTAGTTTATAAAATGAAGTGACACTAAAATATTATTGACATATGCAGTTTCTTTTCCCAAGGAATCGGGCATCCTGTGGTACTGCTCATTTGAGAATAGATGACAGAAAGAAGGTTTTGAGTAAGACAATAAGCCATAGTTAAAGTATTAACATTTCTGTTGGGACACAAACAATAAGAGGTCACATTTATTCTCTCCACTGGAATGCTCTGGGCAGATCTCTTTTTAGGTGTTATGTAGATAAATCATATATGAGGAATATACTGGACTTCAGAGCTACCAGGCTTTACATTGGGAATGATCCACCACAACCTGGCTTTATCTAACTCTTTCTTCTTGAGCTGGGGAGTGGAGAGTGGCTATTGAAAAAATCAGATAGATTGACTTCTTTCTTTAAACACATAGAGGGTGAACACCAGATATAACATAACCGAAACCTTTCCCTTAATAATAATGCTGAATTAAGCCTGAATTTTCTTAGAATAGTAACCATGTCTGTTTCAGCTTAATTCCAATATTTCTCATAGTTCCTGATACACAGGTCAGACAGTATTCAAGAAATAATTACAAATAGATGGATGAGAGGAAAATAGGGGGGAAAAAGTTAGCAGAATTTTTTTTTTCCCCAGTTCTGGATGAATAATTCCTAAGGAGACACTTCTGGGCAGCAAAAATGTTGGAGAAAAAAAGCTAAAGACAGATTTTTTTAAAAAATTTAGACATAATAGTCCCTAAAACTACCTGCATCATGTTGCTAACTTGTGATCAACTTTTTGCAACACTGTGGACTGTACCCTACCAGGCCTCTCTGTCCGTGGGATTTTCCAGGGAAGCACTTTGAAGTGGGTTGCCATTTCTTTTTTCAGCGGATCTTCCTGACCCAGAGCTCAAACCTGCGTCTCCTGCCTTGGCAAGAGGATCCTTTACCACTGAGCCACCTGGGACGCTCCCTAAAACTACATTACTCAGTTGTCTGCAAGAATCAAACCAAGTTAGCCCAAGTGCTCAATATCACACAGTTTTGAAAACCGAAAGCTGAACTGCTGAGTGCCTGAATGGATACCAAAAGGCTCAGAGATCTAGAAACAGTGAAATGAAGGACAGGACAGAAGCAGCAGCCATTGATTCAGGAGCAGCAGATTCAATTCACGGTCCGGCAGCACACTTGTCATTATAGAACTTGAAATGTGTGGGCCAAGTGATCACCTTCAATTGGTTTCCAAAAGGGATGGAGGGAATCTAAGTCTGAGTAAAACCTTGGAAAAGAAGCATTGTTAGGTTCCTCTTTTAGGAGTGATTAATATTTTTGTTTTAATATGAGTGAAAAATGGAAACTACCAAATAAAATGTCTTAACAGCTCATAGACATCATAGATAAATTATTAATATTTAAAACTTCTGTGTGTGTGCAGGCACTATATCACCTATGCCCAACTAAATGTGTCTTGCCATCACATTTTGATAAGAATCATAAAAAAATTTCTAGTAATACTACTTTTATACTAAATATGAGAGTAGGCCTTGAAATTGTAAATTGAAACTGCAAGAATAAGATTAAAAAATATGTAATCCAATTAAAGGGGATCCATTGAATATTTTAACATGTCTAATGTTACTCAGCATATTTTAACAGCTACAGGTAGTTGTTCATTCACAATAAATAAAGCTAAATATTTTATTAAAACCAAACACTATTAGAGAAGTCATAGATTAAAGGATAGATCATCCTCTGCTTTAGACAATTAACAGACTACTTAATGGGTCAATTTAAAGGATTTTAACATATCTAAAGAAAGACATTAACATTTTAAACCACTTTCTCAAAAAAGTTTGTACTCAGAAAAAGTTTGCAATGCTTTCCATTTTGTCTCACAGTCCTTTCTAATTTCCGCTGGTATAAATCAATTTAGATTTATTAGCTTTATACAAAAGAACTCCAGTCAGTTTTTAATAATAATTATCATTATCACTGATTAAAGTTATATTGTTCAGGCCAGATGGAGTTCTTTTCCTGTCAGCTAGAATGAGCTTGCATTATGTAGTTATAATGTGTTTGGATTTAAATAAACAGATGGCAGAGTGACAGGATATTATATGCTGGTGATGTCAGTAACAGTGCTTCACAAACAGAATTGCTTTAAATAAACTCCACTGGGGCCAGGATCTTGATACTTTTAAGAGTGTGGCTGGGATTGAGCTTACGTATTACATTAATTTGAAAATAGTGCTATTCACTTGTGGAAGAGTAGACCAGTAGGATGGTCTGAGGTTCAGCCTTTGAAAGGTATCTGCTGAATCTGTCCCTTAGCCGTGGAAGCCTTTAACATGCTAGGTCCATACAGTCTCATAAAGAGAAACAAGAACAAACGAACAAAAATGCCCCAGTTGTAAGAACTTCCACATCCGAAAAGAAATTAAAATTAAAGGAAGAGTTAAAAACTGTGGGTCAAGGAAAGATGGAAACCTTTGGTATAACCTTATTCCATAATTTTTTACAACGTAGTTAGCTATGTTAAAATGAACATCTTGATAGGCATGTAGCCATTCACAATTTATATTAGAAAATTAACAATAAAGGTTTAATAGACAGTGTGTTATAGAAACGCTTTTATCTTTGATACATTTTCATGTCCACTTTTCCCTAAAGATAAGCCCATTCCATCTCCTTGTACTCACAAAAGTTTGGAATGAACCTATGAAATTCAACAGCAAACTTCAAGGGAAGTCATTATACATGATTTCTTCTAGCTAATGTTCTTTTGTTGTGATTGTAGGGAATTTCTTTGTGGGACAGCTTTTTTCACTGAGTCCAGTACCCATAGTAGCATCATTAAAAGGAAAATGAGGCCACAGGAAATAAAGGCTGATATTTGAGAAAGAAAGTAGTATCAATAAAAGTTTTAGAAGAGGGTATTAGAAAAATAATTGAAATTAAACTTTCAAAAATAAAATAATTCTTTTCAATACTTGAAATATTTATATAAAGGTGTTGGTTTGCAAATTGGCACCTGTACACAAAGGGCAAGGAGAGATGGAAGAAAGAGGCAGCCCACACCAGATTTGTAGGTGACAAGTTTCATAAGCTAGGTGACTTATGTATGAGACTTGTCTTGGGCAGCAGCAAGATAAGTAGATTTCAGCATCCTCCTGTCAGAGTCTTAAAAGTTTGCATCAAGGTCTTAACTAAATTTGGTCACTTACTTAGTCCAGATGGTCTCAACAACACCTTTCTCTCTCAAGGCTATGTCCTTGAAACAGCTGCTAGCATGAGAATAGTCAGAGGGACATACATTTCAAGGACAGGGAAGCAGGTGAGAAGCCTCTAATCGCCCAGGTTCAGCTTACAGGTCAACTCAGACACAATCTCTGAATGTCCTCCTCCACAAGGATATAACTAATATTGTTTCATAATTATAAACGGAAAATAACCTTTAAAAATTGTGAATCATTGTGACATACACCTGAAACTTATTAATACTGTACATTAATTATACCTCAAGAAAAAGTTTTAAAAAGACAGAGTGCAAACTGACGGTTACCGAAGGGGAAGGAGGAGGGATAAATTAGGAGTTTGGTATTAAAATATACACTGCTGCTGCTGCTGCTGCTAAGTTGCTTCAGTAGTGTCTGACTATGTGACCCCATAGACGGCGGCCCACCAGGCTCCCCCGTCCCTGGGATTCTCCAGGCAAGAACACTGGAGTGGGAAAATATACACACTACTATATAAAAGACAAATAACAAGCCAGGACTTTCTGTGTAGCGTAAAAGTGATACTCAATAGCTTGTAAAAATGTGTGATGAAAGAGAATGTAAATATATATATACATACACGCAAACACACATACACACATATTTGTACAACTGAATCTCTTTGCTGTACACCTGAAACTAATACAACATTGTAAATCATCTGTATTTCAATAATTTTTAAAGATATAAAAGACCTTTGAAAAAAGAGATAATCTAAATTATGTAAACAACCTTTTTTTCTGAAGATTTATCCTATGTTTGTAATATATTTTTGTTTTCATAGACTCCACCTTCTTTTAAACTATTGATTTAATCCTTAATGTCTGTTGATATTAGTGGGCTGTGAACTTTTGAATTTATATCAAGTAGAAAAATCAGTAGAAAAAAAATATTCTGTAGTCGAAGTAAAGCTTATTTCATGTAAATATTTACTTCTGACTATCCAGGAACATTCACAAAGTCATGTATTTCCTTTTCTTGTAAAATGGTGAGAGGATTTTGAATATCAAGAGATTGTATTTCTCTGCTTCATGTGTATTTGACATTCAAATTTTGCTACTTAAGTGGGCATTTTATGAGCTATGTTTCAACTCTAGTATGACATAAAAATCCTCATAAAGAAGTAGGAATATTTCCTTTGTGATATTAGCTCCTAGTCAGAGTGAAAGATTAAAGATTATAACACACACATGCTTTTTCCTATTCTACAGGTGGACGTTGCCATAAGTCCTGTACTGGCCGATGCTGGGGACCCACAGAGAACCATTGCCAGACTTGTAAGTGTTCAACAGTGAGAAAACATAGGCTTGAAATGGTCAAGTAATTTTAATAATTGAAGCTTTTCACACTTCTGGTTATCAGAAACCTGAAAATGAGCTTTGCTTCTGTGTGATAGACTAGTTTCTATGTAAGTAAACAGCCTAATTTCATTGCTTTCAAGTGAAACATTTAATCATTTCTTATATTTCTTTGTGGTTTCTAGATTAATGATACAGTACAGATGTGGTGATGTTAACAATGACCTCAGAGTCTGTACATCAGAGGAAGTAGGAAATCCAAATGTATACAAAATGATAATTAACTGAATTTCAGGTTAACTGACTATTTCAGTGCTTTTCCCAAATAGTAACCTGGAGAAGGCGATGGCACCCTACTCCAGTACTCTTGCCTGGAAAATCCCATGGATGGAGGAGCCTGGTGGGCTATAGTCCATGGGGTCACTAAGAGTTGGACACGACTGAGCGACTTCACTTTCACTTTTCACCTTTTACTTTCATGCATTGGAGAAGGAAATGGCAACCCACTCCAGTGTTCTTGCTTGGAGAATCCCAGGGACAGAGGAGCCTGGTGGGTTGCCATCTATGGGGTTGCATAGAGTCGGACACAACTGATGCGACTTAGCAGCCCCAGCAGCAGCAACCTGACTATCCATTCACTGGAGAAAGAAAAAAGGAAAAGGATACTGTGTACCCATTCTGTTCTTGGCACAGAGATAAAAACTGTGTGAATTATAAATATAGATTCCCTATTAAATACAGTGTATCTTAGCGTATATTATTTTTTGTATTAGTTATTAAGATAAATATGAGGAGAATATCACTGCTAAGATATTTAAAAACAAAGCATATTGAACATAAAGACAAATATCTAATGTTTTAACATTCTTAAAGTTGTGATGCTTAAATCAGCACTGAACTTTTGCTAATCTTAAGGATAAATGTTTTCTTTTAAAAGAAAACACAAAATGCTCCATATAAATGGTAAAAAATTTTCTTCCTGCTGTAAAAACAACAGCTGAAATAATAAATGGAAAAGAGTGTAGAAGCTATTTGAATGTATTTCTTTTTTTAGCCTAGAAAACACGGAAAATATTATTTAAAAATTTGAACATACAAGTATTAGATATTGTGGAAATTTCTTATACTGTTGGATGAAAGTATAGACTTAAGTTATTTAAGAAAAGCAATGTTTTATGGCAGCAATGTTTTGGCAAGAATTTTAAGCAGGATTCTAAAGTAATTGGATTACTATGTGAAATGCATTCACTGTGATAGTGGACAAAATGTTTTAATGGCATCCTACAAATACAGGAGAGCCTCACTCTACATATCCCAAGCAAAGAATAATTATTCAGCAGACAATGTTAATAATACCAAAGGTTAAGAAGTCCTATAATAGATAATTAATCCAGGCTGGGCCAATCAGATTCTCTTTCTAGAGAATTTGAACTTGGGATCAACAGGTGGTGGTTACACCACGTCAGAATCTGAAAGAGAGATTATACTTAGTTGAGATGTCTATTTTTGAGCCATGTCTATTAATGAGAAGGAGAAATAACCAGTCCTCAGTGACACCAAAAAATAAATCAGCCATGCAGAGGCAAAGGATAATTGGAGAGAGAAAGATTTTGACCATTTTTGCTTCCTCGTTCTCTGGTCTTCCTGATGTCCAAATGTACTTCTTTCTTTGGGGACCTTAATAAATGCAATATTCTAATACATTTGAACTAGTTTTGTTACTTGCCACCAAGTTGGCGTGGCAGAGAGTCTTGAGTAAGACAGTTATCAAGCCATAGCTCATGTTATCAAATCATCAGCCACACAGTCATTTAATTCACCTAATTTTCCAGTGTGGAAATTAAGCTCAGTATAATAACGTAAAATTGGCTTAATGGTCACTGTGCCTACTCCAGAATCTATCAAATTTAAATTCCACAAACATTTACTTATATCTGATACATGCAGACTCAAATTTTAGAATAATATTCATTTGCATGGATTTTATAGTTTATAAAATATTTCCATTTTAAAATTTATTTTCACAATATTTCTAGTATTTAAAGAAGTCAGTTATCATTAACCTCATTCCACAATCGGGGAAATGTAAACAGAGGAAATATTTAAGAGAGTCATTAAATTTACACAGGTAGTACCTGAGATTTTGACCTAAATGTCCTGAACCTAAGAATAATACTGTTTCCTGTATACCATATTGCATAGCAGTTTAGGGGACAAGAACACTGGATTTATAGTCAGCCAGATGAAAAAAATCTCAGTTGTTTCCACTTTATAGCATGAGAAAGTGATTTAATTTTTCTAAACCTCAGTTACCATATCTATAAAATGGAGATATTACACTTACCTCAGAGGGTTACTTCTTTGGAATCAAATTCAATACAATAATAATCTGGTTGACATGTTTAAATATTTTTGCTATATACTAAGGACCTAGTAAATAATAGGTAATATTATAATAAACTAAAAGAGATACTGTTATAAAACTTAATCCAACTTAAATCTGAGTGAATGCATGTCAGAGCAAAACTGCAGACCACTTCCACCTTGTGAATGATACTGACATAGATGACTGGGGAATAAATAGCCAAAACACTGGAGTGAAGAGAAGGCCGCTTGCCCTTATCACTCACTTCTGTTCTCTGTTTCCTCCTTTGAGTCACTTGAAAGATAAATTACATATCCATATTTATAGAGCCCAGCATCCTGAGGCAAAATGTATTTTGGAAGTCAAAGATGTACTTATTGTAAGACCTGAAGTTTAGAAGTACAATCAGAAATTTTGAGAATAGACCTTATGAGAGATTCTATAGAGATATTAGACATCTAGAGAGCTCATGGTGAAGTAACATCCATGATGAACTTTTTTTCAAAAGAAATGTAAAATTTTCCTAGCTTCCTTTAGATTGCTGATAGCCCTTCTGTTAGTTAAAATATATTACTTACCCTTACACCTACTTCAGATGTACTTATCTCTGAGCCCTGATGAAACTTCCTAAATATCAGAAAACAGGCTGGGCAAATTTTTGAAAATATCCTGCTTTTATTGACTGAGCATACAAAAATGAATTTTAGGATCTTTTAGACATCATCTTTATCATTTACAAATGATTTCTTTCCTTATGACTGAAACAAATTCACTTCAGTAAGGTTTCTCTGGAGGTATTCAGTTTCATATTTGTCAAATATTTCCTTACTTTTATGAATAATTAACTTTGAGATTCTGCATATATTAGGGAAGAAAGGTAAAATATTTAAAAGCTCCACACCTTAGCCAAGGACACTGACCTCAAGAATACATATTATTCGCCCCATTATATCAATGCTGACATCCTCCCACAGGGTTTCTTCTTAAAACAGCAAATATGCCAGGAATGATCCTCTGTAAGAGGTCGCAGTAAAGACAAGTAATTCAGGTCCTAAGAAAACAAGTCCATGATAATGAATGACTTGTTAGGATGAATGAAGCAAAGAGTGGTGATCAGAGTGAAAACATATTTGAACAGAGATATGGAAAAGCAAAAGTGGTGATGACATCGGTGATAAGTTTGAGGGAAGGTGTGTAGGATTCAGAAGTTTTAAAAAGAAATGAGCAAGAGGTTTGAAGTTCTGTTTTTAATAGATTTTGTGAAGTGGGACAAGAGTGTTAATAAACGGACAGCTTAGTATCGTAGGGAAGCAAAACTTGCCACCCTAAAATGTGTCTCTTTGGTATGAGGATTAATTTAGGCTGACTATTTTTAAGGCTTGGAAAACCTGGAAAACTTTGATCTTTCCCCTAACTTCCTAGAAAAGTGCAGATAAAGAAGCTATTCCAGGAAGAGAACTGCACACGGACAGCTGTAGCATGCACTAGGTGTGTTTGATGAGGAGGCACTTTGCAGTCAGTTAAAATTCCTCTGAATCCCACTGTCCCTGTGTTCCAAACATTTGCTTTTCTATCTCCATCTCAATTGGCTTCATCCCCTTTCAAGTCCCAAATCACTTTTTCCAACATCCTGCTTTGTCTTTAGCTGAAAATTGTTTTTAAAGTGAGAATTTTAGTCATTTTGGCAAGACTCAGTTTTATTGGATTTCTCCCATGCATACATGTTATTAATCTTTTATTTGACTTTTCCCTGTTAAGCTGCCTCCTATCAATATAATTTGTAAACCAGCTAGAAGGGTAGAGGAAAATTTTTCTTCCCAGCACTTTGGACAACAGTTCACCAGGCATACCTATAAAATTTTTAAATTTTTAGTAAAATTTAGTAACATGTTGCAACTTTTTTTATATCCTTGCTTTGGTTGTTGCAGTTAGCTTTGACTGCGTATCGAATAATGCAAATGTGCCATTTTCCTCTATGACATTTGATAACCTTCATACTGTAAACTCTGAAGCCAGCAGCTATTTTAAAAATGTTTTTTGCTAAAATATTTTAAAAATTAAAATATTTTCTAAACAAATTCCTTAAAAAATTTAGAAAATCTAAAGAATTTTTTAAGTATTAAAGCAAGTAAATTTTTCTTGTAGAATCTAGCCAGGTATTCTATCCTATTTTACTCAGGAGTCTGATTTTCTAAAATAGCTTAAATTCATTATTTTAAGATCCTTTTTGATGTTAGAGTATCATGACTAACAGAAATATTTCTCACATAGTTGTAAAAGGTCAAAATAGAACTTATGAAGGGTACTGTGGGCCTGCATTGTACATGGAGCCGTGACTCAAAAGTTGAAAGTGCTTTTAAGCTCAGTTAAATCGTGGCCGCATTGCTCCACAGCACAGCTTAAGTAAATTGATTCAGTGGATTAATGTACTCATGTCAGGGGAGACAAACTTATCTGCTGTGTGAAGTCTGAAGCTTACAGTAGTATTATTAAGTAGGCTTACTGGTAAGAATGACAACTCTCTCTGTTCGTAAGAACTGAGTCCTAAGGTTTGCGCTGGAAGGTTTAGGTGTGAAAGAGACTAAGCTTTAAGTAATAAATAATAATGATTAAAGGAACAAAGTTATCTCTGTCCCTGCAAGATATATGAATCACACTTATCTCTTTTAAAATAGATACTGCATGTCCTTTTTTATCTTTAAGCACAGTATCAGGCCAGCTTTCTCCAGCCTCCTATTATCAGCCTGGGTGGTTCTTTCATTTTACGCATTTCTTTTGTCGTCTCAGTTAGGAACTGTGCTTGGGAGGATGAGGTGGGCATGGATCAAAATATTACAGTTTGATTCTCCCAACCTTACACATTTTGCATTAAAGCAGTTATAATTGTCTTTAACTGCAGGTTGTATAAGTCAGATTTTCTCAGCTGATTACCACTCAATATATTCTTCAGTTTCTAGTTGCTTTATAAGGGAGACTTCTTGCTTAGAAAGTAATTGAAAAATGTAAGTGCACTTGACAATATGTTAAAACATTGTTGCCTCTTAAACCAAAATGTCACACCAAGAAAAAAAAAAAAAAGAGGAAATGAATGCTTCAACTTGTTCATTAAATTGATTAATGTAAAGCATTATTTTAGCCAAAGGGAAACTTCTAGGGGAATTCACCTTTTACTTCTACAGTATTCATCCTAGCTAGGTTATCTCAAAATCTTTTTTTAAATTAAAATAAAATAGCACTGAAATTAAAACAAACAGTATCTTTGTTCTAGTGTAGATAATTGTGAATGGAGCGTATTATGATATTGGCAAAATAAAAGCTTGTGCCAACCAACACTTTATGTTATTTATTGTTTCTGTACAAACTTTATAGAACATGCTAGGAAAAATTAGAAATTATTTAGCATTTTTCTCATTTGTTATACTTGTGCACACAAAATTAGTTTCTGTAGTTGCAATATATTAAAACTTTAGTTTAATAATAGGAAGAAAACCTTGGTCTGGCTTATGGATTCTATTCAGTTCTAGGGTGAAATTTAGAAACAGCTAAACTTACTTGGGAGAAAAGTTATGACCAACCTAGATAGCATATTGAAAAGCAGAGACATTACTTTGCCAACAAAGGTTGGTCTAGTCAAGGCTATGGTTTTTCCAGTGGTCATGTATGGATGTGAGAGTTGGACTGTGAAGAAAGCTGAGCGCCAAAGAATTGATGCTTTTGAACTGTGGTGTTGGAGAAGACTCTTGAGAGTCCCTTGGACTGCAAGGAGATCCAACCAGTCCATTCTAAAGGAGATCAGCCCTGGGATTTCTTTGGAAGGAATGATGCTAAAACTGAAATTCCAGTACTTTGGCCACCTCATGCGAAGAGTTGACTCATTGGAAAAGACTTTGATGCTGGGAGGGATTGGGGGCAGGAGGAAAAGGGGATGACAGAGGATGAGACGGCTGGATGGCATCACTGACTTGAGGGACGTGAGTCTGGGTGAACTCCAGGAGATGGTGACGGACAGGGAGGCCTGGCATGCTGCGATTCATGGGGTCGCAAAGAGTCGGACACGACTGAGCGACTGAACTGAACTGACTGAAACTTACTTTTATTCCTTTTAAAATATATGTGGAACTTGTTTGAAATAAATATTAAAATCTAAGAAAAATATTATATATGTTTCTTCCTCAAAATTTAAGCAAAGAAATGTAGCAACTCAAAACTAAATTGCATTTTTTCCCATGAAATTTCCAATTTTCCTGTGGATATTAAAAGCAAAATGGCAAATTATGAAAATAATGTACTAATTATACTCACATACATGCATACAGTTTGTCTAAAGTGTAATTGTATTTACAATCTTTCTGAAACAAACCCTGTTTAAAAAGAAGGTGTAATGCAGTAAATAAATATCCAATTAGAGCAGAGAAAAGCAAGGGGGAGCCAATGAAGAGAAAAGAAGCGCTGAGCCAGCAGTCTCAATCAATCAGGATAACAGCGAGCCTTTGTTGAAAGCCAACATCTTAGATTAAAACCCTTGTATTTTACTAATAACTTTGCATGTCCATAACCCTTCCTATTGATTTCAATTATTTCCTTATTTTTGGATTAGTAGTTTCCGGAGATATTGTAAAATTAAGGGAAGCACTATTAATATGCTGTTTATTTTGCTGTACATTGATAATATTAGTTGTAATTGGATGATCTTTCTCAAAGATTTAAAGAAAGTGATGTTCATTTTAATTATCTGAAATGCTCTTTATAATACAATTTAATGTGATTCAGGGAATATCATTTAAAGCCATGCTAAAGGCTCAAGGGGTAAAAAGAAGTATACAAAATGTGCCTCTTCTCTGGAAATGCTCTGGGTACAAAACAAAGCCAAGGAGTGTTTGAAAAGATCAAAAAGAACACCGAACTGGGGGCATCAGGAGATGAGAGATTTAGTCCTAGTTCTAAACTAACTGAGATTCAAGGAATTCAGTTTTCTCAAGTTCCCTTATTGACCGAATAAAAGTTTGAACAAAGATGATTTTTATACATGCTTTTCTGCACAGTTATGATGTTTGCTCTATATAATCAACAAAAACAAGATTGGGAGAGAGCTGACTGAAGCTCAGATCATGAACTTCTTATTGCCAAATTCAGACTGAAATTGAAGAAAGTAGGGAAAACTACTAGACTATTCAGGTATGAACTAAATCAAATCCCATATGATTACACAGGGGAAGTGACAAATAGATTCAAGGGATTAGGTCTGATAGAGTGCCAGAAGAACTAGGGACGGGATTCATGATGTTGTATAGGAGGAAGTGATCAAGACCATCCCCAAGAAAAAGAAATGAAAAAAGAAAAATGGTTATCCTAGGAGGCCTTCCAAATAGCTGAGAAAAGAAGAAAAGCTAAAGGCAAGAGAAAAAGAAAGGTATATCCATTTGGATGCAGAGTTATAAAGAATAGCAAGGAGAGATAAGAAAGCCTTCCTCAGTGATCAGTGCAAAGAAATAGAGGAAAACAATAGAATGGGAAAGACTAGAGATCTCTTCAAAAAACTTAGAGATACTAAGGGAACATTTCATGCAAATATGGGCACAATAAAGGACAGAAATGATATGGACCTAACAGAAGCAGAAGATATTAAGAAGAGGTGGGAAGAATACACAGAAGAACTGTACAAAAAAGAACTTCACAACCCAGATAATCACAATGGTGTGATCACTCACCTAGAGCCAGTCATCCTAGAATGTGAAATCAAGTGGGCCTTAGAAAGCATCACTACAAACAAAGCTAGAGGAGGTGGTAGAATTCCAGTTAAGCTATTTCAAATCCTACAAGATGATGGTATAAAAATGCTGCACTCAATATGCCAGCAAATTTGGAAAACTCAACAGTGGCCACAGGACTGGAAAAGGTCAGTTTTCATTCCAGTCCCAAAGAAGTGCAATGCTAAAGAATGTTCAAACTACCACACAATTGTACTCATCTCACATGCTAGCAATGTAATGCTCAAAATTCTCCAAGCCAGACTTCAACAGTACTCGAACCGTGAACTTCCAGATGTTCAAGCTGGATTTAGAAAAGGCAGAGGAACCAGAGATCAAATTGCCAATATCTTTTGGATCATCAAAAAAGCAAGAGAGCTCCAGAAAAAAACATCTATTTCTGCTTTATTGACTATGCCAAAGCCTTTGACTGTCTGGATCACCACAAACTATGGAAAACTTGGAAAGAGATGGGAATAACAGACCATGTTACTTGCCTCCTGTGGTTCTGTATACAGGTCAAGAAGCAACAGTCAGAACTGAACATAGAACAACAGACTGGTTCCAAATCCAGAAAGGAGTATGTCAAGGCTGTGTATTGTCACCCTGCTTACTTAACTTATATGCAAAGTATATCATGTGAAATGCCAGGCTAGATGAAGCACAAGCTGGAATCAAGATTGCTGGGAGAAATATCAATAACATCAAATATGCAGATGACACCACCCTTATGGCAGAAGGTGAAGAAGAGCTAAAGAGCCTCTTGATGAAAGTAAAAGAGGAAAGTGAAAAAGTTGGCTTCAAACTCAACATGCAGAAAACTAAGACTGTGGCATCTGGTCCCATCACTGCATGGCAAATAGATGGGGAAACAATGACAGACTTTATTTCTTTGGGTTCCAAAGTCACTGCAGATGGTGACTGAGGCCATGAAATTAAAAGACGCTTGCTCCTTGGAAGAAAAGCTATGACCCACCTAGACAGCATATTAAAAAGCAGAGACATTACTTTGCTAACAAAGGTCTGTCTAGTTAAAGCTATGGTTTTTCCAGTTTTCATGTGTGAATTTTAGAGTTGGACTATAAAGAAAGCTGAGTGCCGAAGAATTGATGCTTTTGAAATTAAATGTTGAAGACTCTTAGAGTCTCTTGTACTGCAACGAGATTCAACCAGTCAATCCTGAAGAAGTCAGTCTTGAACATTCATTGGAAGGACTGATGCTAGAGCTGAAACTCTAATACTTTGGCCACCTGATGTGAAGAACTGACTCATCTGAAAAGACTCTGATGCTCAGAAAGACTGAAAGCAGTCGGAGAAGGGGACGACAGAGGATGAGACAGTTGGATGGTATCAGCGACTCGATGGACATGAGTTTGAGTAAGCTCTGGGAGTTGATGGACAGGGAAGCCTGGCATGCTGTAATCCATGGTGTCACAAAGTGTTGAACACAACTGAGCGACTGAACTCAACTAATGACATTTGCATATGGGGACACACAGTGATTAGCCATAGATATAGATGATACAGATTTATGCTCAGATATTTTATGGAAATATTTTATGTTAGTTTTAGCCTATAGACAGTGATTCTGTATACTCAAAATGCTTGAGGCATTCACCTGGGCCACTACTACGTGTGATGAGTCCCTACAGGTATTTTCTGGATCTGAGTCAACCTTGTGGCTGGACCAGCCCTGGTAGTTCTTATTATAATTGCAAGACATACCTCGGCAGTAACCATCAAGGAACTTTGAAAAAGCATGGTTTATTATTCACAGGTCAAGGACATATGGCAGGCCCAATGGCTGCAGGTCACAGGTAGAGAGAAAGTATAGACCTGTAGCCCTGTCTTTGTTGGAGGACAGGTGAGTACTTAGGACTTTATAAGTTCACTCTTTACTGATCAATTTAAAATATCACAGTAGGAATTTAGGCATGGAAACAGAAAAGTGAGGTCACTTAAAATGTTACTTATCTGGGTTACCCGAAGCTTTTTTCCTAAGAGGAGAACTTCATGAGCAGATGCAGTCTGGCTTCTTATCTAGGTGTTTACTAGCATCTGTGTCATACAGCTGGAATATGTTTGTTTGACATGAATGTCTTTGAAGTGGATGTGTTAGCAATCAAGGGCTTCCTGGTGGCTGCAATGCATGAGACCTGAGGTCAATACATGGGCAGAAAGATCCCCTGGAGAAGGGCATGGTAACCCACTCCATTATTATTGCCTGGAGAATTCCATGGACAGAGGAACCTGTAGGACTACAGTCCATGGGGTCACAAAGAGTCAAACACAACTGAGCAACTAACACCTAGCAATCAAAAGCTTGTATGCCTGCTAAGTTGCTTCAACCATGTCTGACTCTGCGATCCCATGGACTGTAGCCCACCAGGCTCCTCTGACCATGGGATTCTCCAGGCAGTAATACTGGAGTGGGTTGCCATGCCCTTCTCCAGGGGATCTTCCCAACTCACAGACTGAACCCACTTCTCCTCTGTCTCCTGAATTGGCAGGCAGGTTCTTTACCACTAGCACCACCTGGGAAACCACCATCAAAAGTTTAATGTCAGGCATTTACACTACAGGAATGCAAACTGTGGATTGGGTAGAAGCAGGTAACCTAGCAGTGAGATCAGAGAGAGTACGACACATTTGAAGGATTATTGAAAGGGCATTGAGAAGAAAAGTCAGAAATATCTAAAAATGTTAAGATTAGAAACATTTTGTGGGTTTTCCCTGGCAGTTCAGTGGTTAAGAATCCCCCCTTGCAATGAAGGGGACTTGGAATCAATCCCTGGTCAGGGAACTAAGATCCCACATGCCATGGAACAACTAAGCCCATGCGCTGATACTAATGAGCCCATTGGCCACAGCTAGAGAGTCTTTGCACCTCAATGAAAGTTCCCATGTGCCACAGCTAAGACCTGACACAGCCAAAAAAATAAATAAACATAATAATTTTATTATGGTAGTAATCACGATTTATGCTGAATGCTTTGTAGCAAGACTTGACAGTCATTAGAATAACTATCTTTAACTATACAAGAGAAGATTTCAAAATGAGCTACATGTGACATGAGAGTGTCCTCTAATTAATAGAACACTCATTAGAGTCACTGTTTGCTACTGTCATGATTAGGGAGTTGGGCAAGCCTGAAGAAAAATATCCTCCTTAGAGTTCTGCCTTGTATTAATATGAGATACATCGTCTATTTGTTGATTTAATTGGTTCAGCTGGAGGAAGAATTAAGTAAGTGGCACTGGGATGAGAAAGAAAAGAAGTGGATACTGGATACTTGTCGATTGTGCTTATGTCAAGTAACATTTTTACTGGCTATATTAGAATAAATGTGAATTCTCAAAATATCAGATGTATTCCATTTCTCAAGCCAATAACAATTTTATTGATAATTTGGCAATTTATAATAGTATCATAGATACTTCTTGCCATTAACATAGATGTTTTCAAGAGAAATAGTAACTATACTAATTTATGGTGAAGTAATAAAAGATAGACCCAAGGTATCATTTTCACATATCACTGATGATATTTATTTTGCAGTTAGCCAAAGTCTTTTGCCTGTGAATGTTTTTCTTAATGGAGCAGTTACAGCAATATGACTATAAGAATAACTCAGGTTTTGCTCTGTTTTGAATATTTCTTGAACTCAGATAACTGTTACCCCAGAAGATTATTTTTCTTAACAATGAGGATGTTGCATGTATTGAAGATGTATTTAATTTCATTGACTAGGGAAAGGATGGAGATGAGAGACAGACTCTGACACAGGTAATTATGGATAATTTTTTAAAAAAATCAAACCACAATATTTTGCCAACAGAAAATATTTTACCAACTCTACCAACAGAAAATTTAAATAAATGGAGAGTTACCACAGTCCAAGATGAGGGGACCCATAAAATGAGGGGACTCATAGGATGAAACAGAAAAGGCAATGGCACCCCACTCCAGTACTCTTGCCTGGAAAATCCAGTGGATGGAGGAGCCTGGTAAGCTGCAGTCCATGGGGTCGCGAAGAGTCAGACACGACTGAGCAGCTTCACTTTCACTTTTCACTCATGCATTGGAGAAGGAAATGGCAACCCACTCCAGTGTTCTTGCCTGGAGAATCCCAGGGACGGGGGAGCCTGGTGGGCTGCCATCTCTGGGGTCGCACAGAGTCGGACACGACTGAAGTGATGCAGCAGCATAAGATGAAAAGGTCAGCTCTTCTAAAATTAAGCTTTAATTTTACCTTTGATCAATTCTCAATGTTTTGCTTTTAATTGAACAAAAATAGTCTAAAATATTCCTGGAAAATATATTTAATTAATTACCCCACACTTAAAAGGAAGAGCTATGTAGAACTTTTTCCAAGTATTAAAATGTTATAAAATAGTAAGTATGAAAAGAGTATCACATTAGTTCAGAATGGAATTAGCTCAATGGAATGTAATAGAAAGTCCAGGTGCAATATAATGTCTATACAGTAATTTGGTTTCTATAAAGTTAGCATTTTAATGGAAAATATAGAGATTATTCAATAAATGGTGTTGGATCAAATGGTTCATTTTATGGGGAAAAAAATTAATAATAGGGTGTTTCCCTGGTTGGCTCAGTAGTAAAGAAACCGTCTGCAATGCCAGAAACCCCGGTTCGATTCCTGGCATGGAAGATCCCCTGGCGACAGAAACGGCTACACACTCCAGGTTTCTGGCCTATAGAATTCCATGGACTATATAGTCCATTGGGTCGCAAAGAGTCAGACACGACTGAGCGACTTTCACTTTCATGGAAAAAAATAAAGTTAGATCCTCACCATAAAACAAAACTTGAGATTAATTGTTCATTAAAGTTTAAAGGCATCATATAGACAAGAGAGTATAGATGGATTATAGACTAAAAGTATCAAAAGCATGAAATAACTCAAAGTACTAGAAAAATATAGGTAAAAGTTATGATATGATGACTAGTTTTTAAACATGACATAAGGAAAGATTATTTTAAATATAGTATATTCATTTTTAAAACAAAGTATTTTAATAAAATTTAAAAGATTAAAATTTATGCAAGAAATTTGAAAAAATGTTTTTCTTCACTTATAATCAATTATATATTTTTTAAAACTAAGTGTTTTCACAATTAGATTGTCAAAGTTAAAAAGAATGATAATTCCTTTATCAGTAAGGATTAAAGATATCAGTGAGAATTAAAAATATTGTATGTAGACAGGCACAATCTCAATTACTGTCTTGAAAACTTCTGGTTGTGTATTTTGTGCTGTCTTAACTGTCCTACTACCATTGAGCTATAACAGGCTGGTTGACCTATAGACACCTCCAAAGTTGACATTGGTTATTGCTACAATAGCAATTGTACAGAGATCAAATGGCCAACATCCATTGGATCATCAAAAATGCATGAGAGTTCCAGAAAAACATCTACTTTGCTTTACTGACTACGCCAAAGCCTTTGACTGTGTGGATCACAACAAACTGTGGAAAATTCTGAAAGAGATGGGAATACCATACCACCTGACCTGCTTCTTGAGAAATCTGTATGCAGGTCAAGAAGCAACAGTTAGAATTCGTTGGAACAACAGACTGTTTCCAAATCAGGAAAGGAGTACGTCAAGGCCGTATATTGTCACCCTGCTTATTTAACTTATATGCAGAGTGTATCATGTGAAATGCTGGGCTGGAAGAAGCACAAGCTGGAATCAAGATTGCTGGGAGATAATATGTGAAACAGATTGCCAGTCCAGGTTCGATCCACAAGAAAGGGTGCTCAGGGCTGGTGCACTGGGATGACCCAGAGAGATGGGATGGGGAGGGAGGTGGGAGGGGAGTTCAGGATGGGGAACGCATGTACACCCGTGGCTGATTCATGTCAATGTATGGCAAAACCACTACAATATTATAAACTAATTAGCCTCAAATTAAAATAAAAAATTAAAATATTGTGATTAAAAAAAAAAGATTGCTGGGAGAAATATCAATAACATCAGATATGCAGATAACGCCTCCTTTATGGCAGAAGGCGAAGAAGAACTAAAGAGCTTCGTGATGAAAGTGAAAGAGGGGAGTGAAAATGTTGGCTTAAAACTCAACATGCAGAAAATTATGATCATGGCATCCGGTCCTATCACTTCATGGCAAATAGATGGGGAAACAATGGAAATAATTACAGGTTTTATTTTGGAGGGCTGAAAAATCACTGCAGATGGTGACTAAAGCCATGGAATTAAAAGACACTTACTCCTTGGAAGAAAAGCTATGACCAACCTAGATAACATATTATAAAGCAGGGACATTATTTTGCCAACAAAGGTCCGTCTAGTCAAAGCTATGGTTTTTCCAGTTGTCATGTGTGGATGTGAGAGTAGGACTATAAAGAAAGCTGAGCACTGAAGAACTGATGCTTTTCTACTGTGGTGTTGGAAAAGACTTCTTGAGAGTCCCTTGGACTGCAACAAGATCCAACCAGTCAATCCTAAAGGAAATCAGTCTTGATTATTCATTGGAAGGACTGATACTGTAGTTGAAATTCCAATACTTTGGCCACCTGACGTGAAGAACTGACTCATTGGAAAAGACCCTCATGCTAGGAAAGATTGAAGGCAGGAGGTGAAGCGGATGAGACAAGATGAAATACTCTATGGACATGAGTTTGAGCACACTTTGGCAGTTGGTGGTGGAACAGGAAGCCTGGAGTGCTGTCGTTCATGGGATCTCAAAGAGTCCCACACGACTGAGCAACTGAACTGAACTGATTGTTACAATAAGAAAATATTCTTTTTAATTTTGCATATGTATAGTGACATATTTCTCAAAAACATGTATTGCTTCTGTAGAAATTTAAAAAAGAAAAGAGCAACACTAATTATATTCCTTTTATTATGATGTTTTTGTAATTTTTGAGGATGTGCAAATTTTTTCCATATCATAGAGATGAAAATTCTTAAAGATATATCAGTAAAGCATCAGTTCAGTTCAGTTCAGTTCAGTCGCTCAGTCACGTCTGACTCTTTGCGACCCCATGAATCATAGCACGCCAGGCCTCCCTGTCCATCACCAACCCCCAGAGGTCACTCAGACTCACGTCCATCGAGTCAGTGATGCCATCCAGCCATCTCATCCTCTGTCGTCCTCTTCTCCTCCTGCCCCCAATCCCTCCCAGCATCAAAGTCTTTTCCAATGAGTCAACTCTTCGCATGAGGTGGCCACAGTACTGGAGTTTCAGCTTTAGCATCATCTCTCCCAAAGAAGTCCCACGGCGGATCTCCTTCAGAATGGACTGGTTGGATCTCCTTGCAGTCCAAGGGACTCTGAAGAGTCTTTTCCAACACCACAGTTCAAAAGCATCAATTCTTCAGCCCTCAGTCTTCTTCACAGTCCAACTCTCACATCCATACATGACCATTGGAAAAACCATAGCCTTGACGAGACGGACCTTAGTCAGCAAAGTAATGTCTCTGCTTCTGAATACGCTGTATAGGTTGGTCATAAATTTTCTTCCAAGGAGTAAGCGTCTTTTAATTTCATGACTGCAGTCACCATCTGCAGTGATTTTGGAGCCCAAAAAAATAAAGGCTGACACTGTTTCCGCTGTTTCCCCATCTATTTCCCATGAAGTGAGAGAAAGGCAATGCCAAAGAATGCTCAAACTACCGCACAATTGCACTCATCTCACACGCTAGTAAAGTAATGCTCAAAATTCTCCCAGCCAGGCTTCAACAATATGTTAACTGTGAACTTCCTGATGTTTAAGCTGGTTTTAGAAAAGGCAGAGGAACCAGAGATCAAATTGCCAACATCCTCTGGATCATTGAAAAAGCAAGAGAGTTCCAGAAAAACATCTATTTCTGCTTTATTGACTATGCCAAAGCCTTTGACTGTGTGGATCACAATAAACTGTGGAAAATTCTGAGAGAGATGGGAATACCAGACCACCTAACCTGCCTTTTGAGAAATCTGTATGCAGGTTAGGAAGCAACGGTTAGAACTGGACATGGAACAACAGACTGGTTCCAAATAGGAAAAGGAGTATGTCAAGGCTATATATTGTCACCCTGCTTATTTAACTTATATGCAGAGTACATCATGAGAAATGCTGGACTGGAAGAAACACAAGCTGGAGTCAAGATTGCCAGGAGAAATATCAATCACCTCAGATATGCCGATGACACCACCTTTATGGCAGAAAGTGAAGAGGAACTAATAAGCCTCTTGATGAAAGTAAAAGAGGAGAGTGAAAAAGTTGGTTTAAAGCTCAACATTCAGAAAACAAAGATCATGGCATCCGGTCCCATCACTTCATGGGAAATAGATGGGGAAACTGTGGAAACAGTGTCAGACTTTATTTTGGGGGGCTCCAAAATCACTGCAGATGGTGACTGCAGCCATGAAATTAAAAGACGCTTACTCCTTGGAAGAAAAGTTATGACCAACCTAGATAGCATATTCAAAAGCAGAGACATTACTTTGCCGAATAAGGTCCCTCTAGTCAAGGCTATGGTTTTTCCAGTGGTCATGTATGGATATGAGTTGGACTGTGAAGAAGGCTGAGGGCCAAAGAATTGATGCTTTTGAACTGTGATGTTGGAGAAGACTCTTGAGAGTCCTTTGGACTGCAAAGAGATCCAACCAGTCCATTCTGAAGGAGATCAATCCTGGGATTTCTTTGGAAGGAATGATGCTAAAGCTGAAACTCCAGTACTTCGGCCACCTCATTCGAAGAGTTGACTCATTGGAAAAGACTCTGATGCTGGGAGGGATTGGGGGCAGGAGGAGAAGGGGACGACAGAGGATGAGATGGCTGGATGGCATCACTGACTTGATGGACGTGAGTCTGAGTGACCTCTGGGGGTTGGTGATGGACAGGGAGGCCTGGCGTGCTGCAATCCATGGGGTCGCAAAGAGTCGGACACGACTAAGCGACTGAACTGAACTGAACTGAACTGAACTGATGGGACCAGATGCCATGATCTTCATTTCTGAATGTTGAGCTTTAAGCCAAGTTTTTCTCTCTCCTTTTTCACTTTCATCATGAGGCTCTTTAGTTCCTCTTCACTTTTTGCCATAAGCGTGGTATCATCTGCATATCTGAGGTTATTGATATTTCTCCCACTAATCTTGATTCCAGCTTGTGTTTCTTCCAGTCCAGCGTTTCTCATGATGTACTCTGCATATAAGTTAAATAAGCAGCGGGACAATATACAGCCTTTACATACTCCTTTTCCTATTTGGAACCAGTCATAACAGCTTTAAATAATATCTATAGATACATTTATTTATTATAAAATATACATTTTTTATATAAAATCTTCCCTTGAAGAGAATCTCATATATTGTGTTATACTGGCCCTCATCTGAAAACACCACCATGCAGGACAAATTCAGACTTAACTACCCTATATTTTCAATTAGGATGGTGGGAGTAAGTGACACAAACTATTGCTTCTTGGCCTTTTGGCTAGGATAAAGTGAAGTAACATAAACTTCTGGGAATCACCAGTCTCAGTTGTGGAGTTAGAGCGCTGTGGCAGGCACTGTTGCACAATGGTTTTTCATAGCCTCTGGGATCATAAAACCTCAGAAGAAGAAAATTTCATCTCCAGTGACTTTACATTCCTGAATTCATTAGAAGACAAATTTGCTGCACACATATAAAAGAAGCAATAAGATTAGTTTCCTAATTTTCTATTTTGACCTTTGTCTTTGCAATTCTATAATGCTCTCTGACAACTGGGTGCAACTTGTTCAGTTCAGTTGCTCAGTCATATCTGACTCTTTGCAACCCCGTCAACCACAGCACGCCAGGCCTCCCCGTCCATCACCAACTCCTGGAGTCCACCCAAACCCATGTCCATCGAGTCAGTGATGCCATCCAGCCATCTCATGCTCTGTCATCACCTTCTCCTCCTGCCCCCAATCTCTCCCAGCATCAGAGTCTTTTCCAATGAGTCAGCTCTTCTCATCAGGTGGCCAAAGTATTGGAGTTGCAGCTTCAAAATCAGTCCAACCAATGAACACCCAGGACTGATCTCCTTTAGGATGGACTGGTTGGATCTCCTTGCAGTCCAAAGGACTCTCAAGAGTCTTCTCCAACACCACAATGCAAAAGCATCAATTCTTCGGCGCTCAGCTTTGGAGTGTAAAGTCACATTCATGTACCCTGACCAACATTAATTTTTTATTGAATTAGATTAGATCAGAAGAAAGTAAACCAGATTAGCATACAATAGACAGTATCAAAATGCTCTACCCATAATTAAGGTCAATATAATGCCTTAAAACTTTTCATCATGGATATGTGTACTGAGCCATGATGTAAAATGTTTGTATGGTAAATTATGATGAAAAAAGAAAAACACTGGAAAGAATATCATTTACCTTTAAAGCAAGCAAGATTATCCTTTAAAAAATAATCTCAAACATACCTTCCTTGAGAATAAAAGTAATATTTTGAAAACTTTTTTTATATGTTTGAAATGTGTTTCTGGTATAACTATTTTAGGTGGCTTTAAAACTCTATGTTATTACTAAGACATGAACTTGAAGTTGGACCCTATTTGAGATTCAGTTTTCTCCTCTATAAGATCAGTAGTTAAAAGTCAGTCATATATAAAGTTTCCTAAAATGCTAAATGTAACCTTATTTCTATGGCTTTTGTCATAATTTTGAATACTATTTGAATAATATCTTAGTTTTCATTGCTCATCTTTTGCAGTCATGTTGTTACGTAAAATGACTCTAGGAGAAATTATTTTTCTAGAGTTAAAGAAGGTATGTGTAGATCATTTTAGTTATTCACATTTTAAGTGCCAGATGTGAAGATAAAAGGTGAAAATAAACTGGTTTGTGCCCCCAAAGTATTTTATTCATGGTATAGACAGTTACAGAAGTACCCAGTTGCAACATAATGGGGTTGGGGCTGTAATAGAAATCTGTATGCCATGAAATAAGATCACCAAGAACAAAGTTTGTTGGGGATGCAAAGTAAGGGGTTCTGGGTAAGATTCAATGAAAGATTAACAAAAGAGATTTCTATTGACGTGACCCTTGAAAGTGTGTAAGCATTAGATAGGCAGAAAAGGAGTTTAAAATATAGAAAAAAAGATGAAAAGGAGGCACTTTAATAAATAGACACTTGAGTTCATAATGAGGCCTGGTAACCAGCTAATTTGGCTGTCAGAGAGAGAAGAGAAAAAATTTGAGATTGGATTCCAAGTTAGAGGTTGAATCAGTTAAATCAATGATGGCAGTAGTCAGCGAGATCAAGAAGGTAGGCAGAGGTTAGTACTGTAGCTGGACTGAGGATGGAAATAAAAGCTTAGCTATGTCCTTTTTGAATCATAGAGATTTCTTATTCACCGAAGTAGAAATGCCTAATAAATAATCAGTTACTAATTAGAAACTAAGGTGAGATGTTTAGAGATATTGTGAAAAATGGCTGGAGATAGATATTTGAGGTACATCAGAAAAATGCTATAATCAACCCTTTGATAAATGCTTGGCTCTCTGAGGGTCATGAAGAGCATGAGGTACAAGGAGGATTATTCTTAAAATTTATTTTAAATATGAGAGTCTCAAATATTGGACATGAAAAACCTGCCAGTAAAAAATGAAGCTGATTATAGCTGAGAGAATAAAAATAATTTACAATGAAAAAGTAAATTTTAGAAGTAAAGTACAATGCAAAAGTGGTTCAGTAAAAGTAAATTACAATGCAAAAGTCATTCAAATGGTAAAAAAAATCTGCTTGAAATGCAGGAGACCTGGGTTAAATTCCTGGATGGGGAAGATTCCCTGAAGAAGGGAATGCCACCCACTCCAGTATTCTTGCCTGGAGAATTCCATGGGTCAGAGGAGACTGGTGGGCTACAGTCCAAGAAGTCGCAAAGAGTCGGACATGACTGAATGACTAACATTCTTACTTTGGGCTTCCCAGGTGGCACTAGTGGTAAAGAACTTGACTGCCAGTGTAGGAGACTGTATGAGACACAGGTTTGATCCTTGGGTGGGAGAGATGCCCTGGAGGGTGGCATGGCAACCCTCTCCAGTATTCTTGCCTGGAGAGTCCCATGGACAGAGGAGCCTGGTGGGCTACAGTCCATTGGGTCACAAAGAATCAGACATGACTAAAGTGACAGCACAGAACAGTGTGATTCAAAACTTTGAACTTGGTTATTAATGTACTGGATAACCTAGGGCTCATGCCTGATCAGCTGCTTCAGTTGTGTCCGACTCTTTGTAACCCTATGGACTGTAGCTGTACAGGCTTCTCTGCCCATGGGATTCTCCAGGCAAGGAGACTGGAGTGGGTTGCTATGCCCTCCTCCAGGGGATATTCCTGACCCCAGGGGATATTCAAACCCATGTCTTGGCAAGTAGGTTCTTTACCACTAGTGCCACCTGGGAAGCCCATTAAGAACTGTCTAAAACAGGAAAAGAGCATCATTTCGTCTGGGACAGAAACAACATGAATGGGTTTGGATTTGAATTAAAAAAAAAAAAAAACTAACATAAGAAAGGAATGCATTGATTTATCTGAAGATGGCTAATTTCCAGTTTTCTGGTACTATTAAATGTAGTATTTCACCTTGCATTTGAGCATCATTTGGTATTTTAATTTCCAAATTGAATATTAATAAGTTATTAGATGTGGGCTCTGCTGTGATATTAAGAAAATAGATATTGTCTGAAAAACCCTGATGAGACAGTGACGTCTCTTAGAGACATATGGACATATTTTGAACTTATCCATAAGCAAGTCAATTTATTTGGATTTCAATTTCCTGCTAAAATGAGAATTTTAGACTAATTAATTAATTCAGCAAATATTTATTCATTGCTTTCTTTTTGCCAATTTTGGAAGGAAACTCATTCAGATATATACTGGTTGGGAGAGATTATCTTTATTCCTGTCTGTTGATATTTTGGATAAAGCAGTAGGATAAACAAAGAGGTTGTTTGTGTGTGTGTGTTGTGTGTATGTGTGTATGTTGATGAAGTCTGGGTATAAAGATGTTTGGTCTGCTGTAATTCAAACTGATTTGGAAAAGCTGAATGCCAAGTTTTCCTTTTTTTTTTTTAATTTGTAACATGTCTGTAATATGATCAATCCATTTTTTATCACTTTATTTTCACTATGTCATTTAATTGTTTATTGTAAGGTGTAGCCATCAATTTTCTTTTTCTTTTCATTTTTTAATGTTTGTGGTTATAGCATCTTTCTTTTTTAAAAAAGTAATTTATTTTTATAAAAATATATATATTTTAAGTGCTATTTATGTTTTCATTATGCTGACTCATATATTTCCCTTGTTATCTTGAAATACATACATTTTATGTATATTTATAAATATATGTATTTTTTTTCCTGGGAATACTATGCAAAAACTCATACTCCCTCTCAATAATACTTTTTATAGTTCATATAATAAGCAATATTGTTTTTCTATTTTTGAATCCTGACTCGTAAACTTTGCTGATGTCAACAGCCTATTAATAAGGGAGAATTTCCCTAGTGGCTGAGAGTGTAGTTTGAAATCAACTCTAAGGTCCCTTAATGAATTACTTAAGCATATATGTTAAAAATAGATTGAATAAAACTTCATTAAATAAATGAATAAAGTGGCTGGTGATGAAGAATGGATTAGACAAGATTCCCTTCCTATTTGACAGTATTCCTAACTAACAGTATTATCTTGTCATAGCCCATGGGTCACCAGGGATATATTTGGGACAAGGGTCAAATTTGATTAGAAGCTGCCAAATCTAGGGATATTTTACTAACTGACTCTAAATGTCAGTAATGGATTGGCAGATATTGGCACATGAAGTGTAGCAGCTATAGCATATAGAATTAAACTATTACTATACCTGTAGGCATGTATACCTAATGGTAAGGTCAGTCAGTTCCTTTGAAAAGGTTAAAATCAGACTGCTGCTGCTGCTAAGTCGCTTCAGTTGTGTCCGACTCTGTGCAACCCCATAGACAGCAGCCCACCAGGCTTCCCCATCCCTGGGATTCTCCAGGCAAGAACACTGGAGTGGGTTGCCATTTCTTTCTCCAATGCATGAAAGTGAAAAGTGAAAGTGAAATCGCTCAGTGGTGTCCGACTCCCAGCGACCCCATGGACTGCAGCCTACCAGGCTCCTCCATCCACTGGATTTTCCAGGCAAGAGTACTGGAGTGGGGTGCCATTGCCTTCTAATTAGGAATAAAATATGTTGCATTTTTTTTCTGATATGCAAAATGGATATTATTGTGGCAGTTTAGAAAACCCATATATGTTTTTATAGTTCTACTTTGGTAGGTTCAATTATTTTTAAAAATTAGTCTTCTCCAAGAGCCTTTTTCAATGAATATAGGCTTATGCTATTGGTTAAAATAAGTAACAAATTATTAAAATTCAAAATTCCTTCCCTGTTCAGGTTAGGATATAATCTTTATGTGTCCTGAGGCCTGACCCTGTATGACAGCAATTATTTTCAATTATTCTGTGATCTAGTGTGAGATAGGAAGCAGCAGTCCAGTTTAAGACCTGTCTCCATCTCTGCCTTCCCGTACAAATAAATACTTTACCCTTCCTGGAAAGTAATAATAATAGTAAGAGGGTATTTTAAGAGTATTTCCAGAGGTTTGGAAATATTGGTTTATGATAAAGGGAACTGCTGAAAACCTTGGGGCTCCCAATTAAAAAAAAAAAAGAATTTCCTGGCCCCTTTCCTGCTGCTGCTGCTACTGCTGCTAAGTCACTTCAGTCGTGTCCAACTCTGTGCGACCCCATAGACGGCAGCCACCAGGCTCCCCCGTCCCTGGGATTCTCCAGGCAAGAACACTGGAGTGGGTTGCCATTTCCTTCTCCAATGCATGAAAGTGAAAAGTGAAAGTGAAATCGCTCAGTCCTGTCTGACTCTTAGCAACCCCATGCACTGCAGCCCACCACGCTCCTCCGTCCATGGGATTTTCCAGGCAAGAGTGCTGGAGTAGGGTGCCACTGGCTTCTCTGGCCCCTTTCCTAAACTTATTGAATCAGAAAGTAGAAGAGGACCAGACATTTTTACTTTAAATGCCTTTATGTGATTCTTAGAGTCTACCCGGCGTTGGTCACACTGATGTGTCTAATTATTCTCCCATGGGAAAATTAATAGTGGTGTTTAGTTTAGTGTTAGTTTCATTAAACTGGATTTTCTAACACATTTCATCATGCTCTAGAAGTAATGTGTATTCTTGGATGGTCTTTGAGCTTTATTTGTTTCATTTAAAGACTAATCTGATAATTGAAGCTTTTTACTTTGGCCACCTGATGCGAAGAACTGACTCATTTGAAAAGACCATGATGCTGGGAAAGATTGAAGGTGGGAGGATAAGGGGATGACAGAGGATAAGATGGTTGGATGGCATCACTGACTCAATGTACATGAGTTTGACTACACTCTGGGAGTTGTTGATGGACAGGGAGGCCTTGCGTGCTGCTGTCCACAGGGTTGCAGCTGAACTGAACTGAGAAGCATGTTACAGAACCCGAAGTGTTCATCTTGGTGGCAGGGGCACAATTTCACCATTCATAGAAATAAATATTGAATTACAATACAATAAATATTGGATTACAATCCAACTAGAAAGTACCTCCAGAGAGCATTTCATCAAGTCTGCTGTCTTTAATTAAGTGGAGGTCTGAAGCATTCAAAAGAGATTTCCCTTAAATACTGACAAAGACTCAGGAAGCCCATTCAGAGTCTCATTACAGTGTTTTTATCACTCTAATAGTCAATAAATTCTTCTTCACGTTCAACTCAAATCACCTCTGCATTAACCTGAGCATTTTTCTTATTCAAACCTCCAAGTTTGTAACCAAAAACAGCCTAGCACTAAAATTATTCAACATTTATTTAATGGACACAGTGTGTTTCATGGACACAGTTTGTCGAAATTTGATCAATAAACAGAAATCATCTAGGCAGCATAGAGGTGAAGATCTTTGATTGCTAATTGGAATAAAGTGAAATAAAAATAAAATAAGCATACTTTAAAATGTGCTTAGCAATGTAATTGGGGGCTACCCAGGATACTTGTCATGTAGACAGCTGCTGGTTGGGAGAAAGGAAGAGTTTTCTGTCTCTTATTTATCTGAATATTTTGCCTTCAGAATTAGACACACAATATTCCTTTTCCCCATTTAGGTCTTTTTCTTCCCAAATCTTCCTGCCAGTTTGCACATCAATTATGTTTGCTTAATCTCCCAATTAGGGGTAGAGGGCTTAACAACACTGATAGGAGATCAAAGGGCAGGTCAGTGTGATTAAATTTCAGACAAAAAATAATCAGTCACTCAATCAGTCAAATGGTGGAAGTGACCTAGAGTTGTCCCATTTTCACTGGATAGAATAATGGTTTTCAGCTCTAGACTACATATTTTAAATCCCTTGGGAAGCTTATTAAAAGTATCAAATCCTAGAACATAGGAGGAAATGTTGATTTAATAGGAATTAGGTGATTCTCAGGCATTTTTTAAAGTACTCTATATCCTGCTATTCCAATGAGGTCTGTGGATTATTAAACTGTGACATAACCTGAGATCTTATTAGAATGGACAGTCTTGGGCCCCACTGATTTTCGACTAGATGAAAATCTTCACTGATGCAAGAATCCCCATACTAAAGCTTGAAAGACCCTTTTCAGTGATCTTATATAAAGCCTTCTTCAGAGTCACTTAATAGAGGAAGTGAAGAGAAGCAGAAGGCAATCAAGGTGAGATGATGGAGGAGATGATGAAGGAGGAAAGGATAGAGAAGAAGGAGAAAAGGGAAAGATAAAAACTTGGGACAGAAATCATTTTACTTTGTTACTGTGACATCAGTGCTCTGATTGTACCACTTATGAATGCTCATTATCCTTTTAGTATCTCATAAGAAGTAAATATTTTATTAATAAATTGCCAAATTTCTTCAAATAAGATTAATTTGTTCTAAGGGAATAACTTTAAGTATAGTTATTATTATATTTAAAGCAGTAATTAAGTCCTCATTTTTATTACTGAAACACTGATGTCATAAAGCTTCTTATAAACAGTTTGTTTATTTTTTTGAGATGATAGATATTCTCTCAGTAGTGTCCCCTTATTACTACAAGATGCTCGGCTCTTAAACTTTACCCATTTGATTCTCATGGATATTTTGAATTGATCCCTATTCCCAGTTTCAATTTTACTGACCCTAATAAGCGTTTTAATTTCACCTGTTTCATCTTTTATATTAAATAATCACAGATACTGATGTACCACGAAAGAATAAACTAGGTAAAATTCAACCCAAATATTGTAAAGCACCCACTGAAGCAACTTAGAAAAGATACTAAATACAGGGGGGGAAATCTAATGAAATAATAGTCAAGCTAGGATGGAAATTAATATAACCAAAGCAATTATAAGTTAATGTTACCGGGGAGGCTAAGTGAATTATCTCATTGATTTCAGGATTTGTTTTTTGTTTTGTATTTCCATCACAATGAAATATGAGTATAGTTTGATGTGTTTAATTCATATTAAGTAATGCTTATTAATCAGCAAGTGCCATTAAATAGATTGTACAAAGGGAAAGTTTTCTTTCTGAAAGCAAAACTCATAACAAAGTGAAGAAATGTTTCTTAATAGTGTCTCAGCATTGTTATAGATTAAGCTTATTGCTGTCTTCTTTTGTTTATTATATCTGTCAAGCAAAGCTTTTTAAATACATTTCATGCTTACTGAACTCCAGGCATGTGAAAACTGACAGCAATTAATGCTTTTCTTTTTTAGTGTTAAATGCATCTTACCTTTAAAATATCAATTATAGACTGTTTCTAATCAAACCCCAGAATTAACTTCTAATATTTAAGTCAAATTTTTTAAAAAATAATGACTTAGAAGAACATTTCTTTGCATGTTCCTGAAGTGGAATGGCATCTCTAAGATCAAAATATCCTGAGAAAATATGAGATAGATGGCCACTCTATGGGAGAAATTGCTATTTTGAAAAATTTAAAGTTGACCACACATATGATTGACTAGTTTAAATGCATGTTTTAACAGTTCCACATTATAGTAATTATTACTGAACATAAGGTTGTACAGCAGTGGCCACAGGACTGGAAAAGGTCAGTTTTCATTCCAATCCCAAAGAGACTCAATAACAAAGAATGTTCAAAGTACAGTACAATTGCACTCATCTCACCTGCTAGCAAGGTTACACTCAAAATCCTTCAAGCTAGGCTTCAGCAATATGTGAACTGAGAACTTCTAAATGTGCAAGCTGGGTTTCAAAGAGGTGGAAGAAGCAGAGGTCAAATTGCCAACATCCAGTGGATCATGGAGAAAGCAAGGTAGGTCCAGAAAAACACTTACTTCTGCTTCATTGACTACACTAGAGCCTTTGACTGGGTGGGTCACAGCAAACTGTGGAAAATTTTTAAAGAGATGGGAATACCAGACCACCTTATCTATCTCCTGAGGAACCTGTATGTAGGTCAAGAAACAACAGTTAGAACAAGACATGGAACAACAGACTGGTTCCAAATCGGGAAAGAAGTGTGTCAAGGCTGTATATTGTCACCCTGCTTATTTAACTTGTATGCAGAATACATCATGAGAAATGCCAGACTGGATGAAACACAAGCTGGTATCAAGATTGCCGGGAGAAATATCAATAACCTCAGACACACAGATGACACCACCCTCATGGCATAAAGCAAGAGGAACTAAATAGCCTCTTGATGAAAGTGAAAGAGGAGAGTGGAAAAAGCTGGCTTGAAACTCAGTGTTAAAAAAACTAAGATCATGGCATCTGTGCCATCACTTCATGGCAAACAGGAGGGGAAAACGTAGGGGCAGTGACAGATTTTATTTTCTTGAGCTCCAGAATCACTGCAGATGGTGACTGCAGCCATGAAATTAAAAGACACTTGCTCTCTGGAAGGAAAGTTATGACAAATCTAGCCAGCGTATTTAAGAGCAGAGACATCACTTTGCTGACAAAGGGCCATACATTCAAAGCTGTGGTTTTTGCAGTAGTTATGTATGGATATGAGAGTTCTACCATAAACAACGCTGAGCACCAAAGAATTGATTCTTTTGAGTTATGGTGCTAGAAAAGACTCTTGAGACTCCTGTGGAGTGAAAGGACATCAAATCAGTCCATTCTAAAGTAAATCATCCCTAATATTCATTTGAAATACTGATGCTGAAGCTGAAGCTCTAGTACTTTTTTCACCTGATGTGAAGAGCCAACTCATTGGAAAAGACCCCACTTAAAGGAAAGACTGAAGGCAAAAGAGAAGAGGCTGCAGAAGATGAGATGATTACACAGTCACCCACTCACTCAATGAACATGAATTTGAGCAAATTCTGGGAGATAATGGAGGACAGAAGAGCCTGGCATGCTGCAATCTATGGGGTTCCAAACAGTCAGACATGACTTAGCTACTGAACAACAGCAACAATCAAGGTTGCACTGTGTTCATTCTTTTTCTAATGTATTATTTTTACATTTAAATAGTATAATGATGAGATAAATTATTCACATGAACATTTATTAAATAATGTATTAAAATACAATTATGGTTATTTGTTTAAATGTTATCTACATTAATTTCCTAATTTAGTAGGAAAGACCAAAGTATATAAATGAAGAGAAATGGAGACATTTTGTATAGTTAGCTTAAAGCACCATAGAGTAAAACATGGAAATTAACACCTAGACATATATGTCTAGTATTAAAATACAGGATGATTTATAGAATATGATTGCTGTTTCACGTCATGTTATTTTCCAGCTAAGCAATGCCTGTCAACCAAAAGCAAATTAGTAGACTGTCCTGTGATAACACTGATTTCATGTCTAGTAATATGATCACTTAGCATGAGTCTACCATTTCAATTAGCAACTCTTAATACTTTGAAGTCCACGGGATGTGACTCAGATGGTAAAGAATCTTCCTCCAGTTCAGGAGAGCTGGGTTTGATCCCTAGGTTGGGAAGATCCCCTTGAGAAGGGAATGGCATCTCACTCCAGTATTACCTGGAGAATTTCATGGACAGGAGAGCCTGGCAGGCTGCAGTCCGTGGGGTCACAAAGAGTTGGACACAACTGAGCGACTAACACGAGCCTTGTTGAATCTGAAAGAAAGAAATTGTATTTGAATCTGTTCTTTCCAAAAATGTCTATTAAACTATTTCCTTTATATGATATTAATTACTAATTAGGACATCTAAATAAATGTAACAATTGGTTAAAAATAAGATTAAGCACAATGTATGAATATTAGCATTAATGAGTAGATAAAATTCATTGACTATATTTCATATATATAATATATATGTAATATGTATGTAAACTCATTGTGTTCTGTTAGTTGCTCAGTCATGTCTGATTCTTTGTGACCCCAAGGACTGCAGCCCGCCAGGCTCCTCTATCCCCAGAATTATACAGGCAGGAATACTGCAGTGGGTTGCCATTCCCTTCTCTAGGCGATCTTCCCAAACTAGGGATTGAAACCAGGTCTCCTGCACTTCAGGCAGATTCTTTACCATCTGAGCCAAATCCCATGGACTGCAAGGAGATTAAACCAGTCAGTCCTAAAGGAACCTGATTATTTTGGAAGGATTGATGCTATAACTGAAGCTCCAACACTCTGGCCACCTAATGCAAAGAGCCAACTCATTAGTAAAGATCCAGATGCTGGGAAAGATTGAAGATAGGAGGAAGAGGGGACAATAGAGAATGAGATGGTTGAATGGCATCACCAGCTCAATGCACATGACTTTGAGCAAACCCCAGAAGATAGTGAAGGACAGGGAAGCCTGGCATGCTGCAGTCTATGGGGTTGCAGAGTCGGACATGACTGAGTGAGTGAACAACAACATATGTATGTTTATGTATAATGTGTTTATAAATACAAATAAAATTTACATGGATCCAGGTACAGTTCTAACACTGGAATATACCATAAAACAAAGTGTAATAAATAAGTTGTAAAATATATGAGATGGTGATAGATGCTATAACAGAGATACAAGGGGGAAGAAGGGGAAGAAGGAAAGAGGACAAGAAGAGAGAGGAGGAAAGTCCGTAAGGCATCAGTGGTTTGGAAAGGATTTAGCTTATGTATTAAGTAAGGATAGACTTCATTGAGAAGGTAAGATTAGAGCAAAGACTTGAAGGTTTAGGGCCAGGTCAAATTGACTTATTTTGTAGTATTTTATACTAGAATATTTACAGAAGAAATTACTTACTTCAAAATAATTACCTAAATTGCAAATATCAAATATGCTCTCATATATGTGATCTGAAATTTTGTTCTGTTTCAAAACCTTTAAACTTACATGAAATATCATATGACAATTTTTACAAAATAAAAACAAGAGAGAGGATGAGTTCAAGTACTGTTTTAGTTTAAACTTTATTTGTTATTTGTTGACTACATAGGGAGGAATGTAATAATTTCAAATGGAAAAATATAAAAATTATATAGTTTATGAATATAATCATCATGTTCAATTGAAAAAGACCCAAGTGAATCTATGGAATCATGAAATAATCAATGGTAGAATATAAGGATCTAATAATAGATACAAACAATGATTGTAAGGTATTTTCATTTTGGTACGCTCTGTTTCTTAGTATTTTAATATTTGTCTGTTTACATTTTTAGTGCCCAACCCATTTAACTGTCAATATATTTCCTTTTCCTCTAACAAGTACGTTATGCACTCAATAAACAGATATTTCTGAGTTGGCATTATGTGACTTTTGTTACTTGGAGGGAATACTTATTTAGTGTCTATTAACTGCCAAACAAAATACCAGGGATGTAAATATGAATAACATGACATACTTCAGTAAAATGCTCTAATAGTTTACTGGGGGAGCAGACATGGAAAAAATAAATACAATATGTTACAGTAAGCACAATAATAATATCTAATGGTTGCTGAGCACTATTAATAGGAGCCATGTTAGGCACTATACCCATATCTCTATTTGTGTCTTCAAGTCCATTACACAGGAACTCATACTAATCCCATATTAAAAATGGTGAAGTGAAATACAGAGTGGCGAGATAACATGTCATATCAGAAGAACAAAATTTGAATTTGAGTTTGAATGATCCTAGACCCTCAGAGCTCATAGATTCATGTATTAACTTTGCCTTCTTGGTTGTTCAGAAGCATGTACATCAGATTAACTCAGAATGGAGCTGTGTCTGAAAAAGTTTCAGAACAAAAACAGAACGTTACCTTGATCTTATGGATGAGTATTTGCTAGACAGAGAAGATAGTTTATTTTATTTTATTTTTTGTCATGAAGGAATACACTGTGACAAGGCAGTGAAAATCACAAATGCATACCATGAAAGGAACTGAGGATCACAAGTGGTATTTCTGTGTGTCTGAATGTGAAGGTCGATTGAGAGTAGTGAGAGATGCCAGTAGAAATAGAAATGGTGGTCAACTGATGGAGGACTTTTATCCCTTGCTATGGGTTTACAGCTCTATTGCAGAGTTGAAAAGTAAGGTTCATACAGAGGAGGTACTGACACTGATTTATATGCAACAGCTTATATTTTCAAGTCATTACTTTTATTATGGCATACAGGGTTATTTGTGACCTGAGAGACCTTTTAGAAGGCTATGCAATATTTAGAGGTAAATCTCAGAATGAAGTTGGCGTAGAGAGCAGGGAAGAAAGAAGAACATCTATTGGTAGTACTTGGGAGTTTTATTAAGTGTGAAACCTGAGGGTAGAGGAAAAGGAGAACTAGAATACATGTCCAGAATTTTAGTTGAAGTGTTGGATGGATGAGTTTATCAGTAATTGAGGTAAGGGAACAAATAACAGAGAGATACCCTATGGTGGAGGTGGGGAAAGGATGCATTCCATTGTGTGCATATAAATAGGGAATTTTCCAGACAATGAGAAATGCATGTCGCATCTTGATAGAGATTTCAGATCTGAATCTAATGTCATCTACCTACAGATAGTATACAAAATAGAGAAGCTTTGAAGAACTCAAAGAGGTGGGAAGAAACAAGGCTGAAGAAATACAGAACCAAGAAATGATGGGTTACACATATGTTGTATAATTCATTTCTCTATGTACTTTAAAAATATCTCTTTGGAATAAGTATGATAAGCAGAAATGTGTCCCTTAATGCTATGATTTTGTTGTCCAGCGTATATAGCTTGATTTACTAAAGTAAACCTTGACAGCATGATGCTGTCAACTAAGACTGAAGAATGTTATAAGAAAAACTAATGGAAATTTTTATTGTGTTTACTATGAATATGTCTTCCTCCTTCCTTCCTGTTTCTTTGAGGATATTTCTCTATCCCTTGTAAGTCCCTCTTTTTGAGAAATTTTGGTAGAAATTTCAGTTAAATCTCAGGAATAGAAACATTTGTGCTACTACAGAGGCGTTATCTACCTATCTTTGTCTATCTATGTTTATCTATCTACCTACCTACCTATTTGTCTGTCACCTATCCATTTATCACCCATCATCTATCTATCTGATAGGAGTGATATAAAGTATAATGTGAAGCATGTAAGAGTTTATGTTTTCATTTTTTTGCATTGGCTAGCAAAAATCAGGGACTCATTTCTGGGGACACTTTCTGCTGTAGGCCCTCACGGTGCACATTGTAAATAGACTTTGCTGCCGACTCCATTTTTAGCAACCTTGCCAGAATGCCTCTCGTTCAATTTTTCTAAATTTGATTCTTTCTTCCTAATTGTGTGATTTTTGTAAAGCACTGTGTTTGCTTGAAAAAGAATGGATCTAAAAACAAATTCATGTATTAATTTTGAAGGATTTTGTAGAGTAATTTTGATTAATTGCCAACTTCAGGCAGTAAATGTTTGCTGAGCTGAGTCAGTGATGGTTGAGCATATTGTTACTTACTCCAGGGCTCAGCTTTTCTCAGCTACTCCAAATCACCTTAAGTTTCTCTTGGCGGCTGACTTTGATGAGGTGCTCTCTCTGTCTTCTGCAGTGACAAGGACTGTGTGTGCGGAACAGTGTGATGGCAGATGCTATGGACCCTACGTGAGTGATTGCTGTCACCGAGAATGTGCTGGGGGCTGTTCGGGACCGAAGGACACCGACTGCTTTGTGAGTCTGGCAGCTCTCCCTTTCACTCTCTGATCCTCCCTTTCCTCCTAGTCTGACTCAGGTATATCAAATCTTTAACATCACTTGTGGTAAAGAACCCACTTGCCAATGCAGGAGGTGTGAGATGCAGGTTCAGTCCCTGGGTGGGTAAGATCCCTTGGAGGAGGGCATGGCAACTCTCTCCAGTATTCTTGCCTGGAGAATCCTCATGGACAGAGGAACCTGGAAGGCTACAATCACAAAGAGTCAGACATGACTGAAGTGACTTGGCATGCATGCAAGATAAGATCAGATGTTACTATTTTAGGGTTAAGAAAGATGCTATGATTTCCTGAAAGTCATTCTCTTACTGGGTGGCTATCGATTAACTAGGATTGTTCTGCCCTAGAATAAATGTATTATGCCTTTCTGATATAGTTTATATTACAAGTGAGATGTAATTGGACAGTCTAAAGGAGAACATATGAATATCTTTAAAAAAGCTAACAGTATCCTTCCAAAATTTACCGTGATTACCTGTGTATGTTATTGCATCACTGAGTTGAGTCTTCTGAGTGGGGGCACTTGTATTTTCTCTCTCAAATATAAATTCAAGATTAAAGCAGATAAATTTATGAATTAAACTGTCTTATAGTTTATATTGTTTACAAGCTAATATTATTCAAAATTTATAAGATTTATAAATGCATGCTTAAAGCAATTTATATGCTAATCTGTGTGATTTTATTTTAGAAGAGGACACTTTTACATCCTCAAAATTAACATTTATAGCTTGTCGGGGCCACTTTTTAATTACTTTTTGATATCCCTGATAAAGTTCTTTCTATTCCATTGAATATATATAGGCAATTCTGTGAGTTACAGTTAATGCAGTTTCATACACACAGAGCATTAGTTTCATTTTAAGCCAAAAATCATAAAATAATAAACAATTTTTGTTACTAAAATGTACACAGGAATATATTTTGTTCCTCCACATCAAATATCCATAGAAAAAACAGATGCATTTAGAACTGAGGATTTTTTTTTTTTCAAATTGGCACTTAATTCTGCTCAAGCAAACCATAGATTATACCTCTCATGATATAGAAACACAGTAATTTATTACTTCTCTTGATGTCACAAAAAACTTAATTTGTCTGTCCTAATTTTATAGTGAAACAAAAGTGTAGGGAGGAAAGAAGGAAGGAGAGGGAAATATTAAAAATGTACAGAAGATGCTCAGCAGACCCTTTCCCTTACCTCTCACCAGACATGAGATGTAAGCTTGATCTGAAAGATGCTGAACAGGGATTGTGTTAGCAATTCCAAAACAGTACTGACAATAAAAATGAGCAATAGCTCTTAACTTTCACTTAGAAGTTTTTCACTGAATTTTTTTTCGTGGTTCCCTTATCACCATAAGCAGAATGCCGAGTGAGCTTCAGAATTCTCATTTCACTACTTTTATTAAACGGTCCACTGATTCCACTTTGGCATTTGGTAGAGAATGTTCAAGAATGCCAGACCAAGGCCTTGGTGTAAGTTATTGTTTTGTATGCTGTCTGGAAGGTAAACTTGTTTGATCTCTCTGGCTTATGTCCCTTTTTTGCCAAGCAATCTGAGCGCAACACTGTATAAAATATATTAGTAAAGCAATTATGAGGACACATGAAGTTTTATAGCCATAAATTAAAGCTTACTGAGTTTTCTACATTGGTTTTTATTAGATTCTTCCTGGAAAGTGTCATCTTACAGAATAATGTATCATCAGTGAGTCTCGTTCTGATTATGCATCTCATAGACCATCGTCTGGGAATTGTCATGTTTGTGATAAAGTGCTTGCTAAAACAACAATTGATTAAGAAAATGTTTTGAGGAAACAGAATAAATTAGTGCTTATTAATAATCATACATCTAATTTATGCTGATATGTAAAATATAGCTTGAGTTCACATTAGCTTGCTTTCCAAAGCCTAAAGTATTCTTATGCAGGTTTAAATTGTTTAATTAAGAGAATTAGTCCATCTCTTTTGCTAAACACATGTTTTATATACTTATATATGTACCTTTTATCTACTTTTTTATATTGAATACCTAACTTCTGGGTGGTACAATTGTTTTTAATTGTTTTCAAATGCATTTGAACATATTAACAAATAGAAGTCTCAGGAAAAATATATAAATCAGCAGAAACAAATTTATTTGAACTTGACTTTTAGGAAAAGGTACAACCATATAGGAAAAAGGTATCATATTATTCAATTATAGACTAAGTATAGCTACTTCTTTACGTTTTGGCATCACATCCCACTACATTTACATTTGGCTAGTCACCTGACAGAGACTTTTCTTTTAAGTCCAGTTTGAATGACCATCACAAAGTTATCTCACTATACAGTGAGGATGAACAGATTTACAAGGTTACTTGAGTCACCAAATTCGTCAAATACCAGCTTTAAGGAAACTCTAGCCTATACAATTGAATATTTAGTTTTCACTGCCAGACTCTAAAACTCAGCATAAACCCTTTGAATAATAAATTTTCACTATAATCTAACTTTAATAATTTAAATCAATTTCCAGTTTAGAAATTAATGGAGAGACACCAAGAAATATGAACATTAGAAGGTATATTTGGTGAGCTGGAAAAAGTTTTTAAAATTAAGAAATACAAAATAAACATTAACTTAAAAAAGAAATCCTGATTAATATAAAATTGTCAAAGTTTCCAGTTTTTATGAAATTGATATATGCTAAGCAATTAATACACCTTTATCACACAACTATTGTAACAGTGTCCCTTTAACAAATATTATGAAGGTTGTTTCAAAAATGAAATTAATTTTTGCTGTGTTGCAGGCATGCATGAATTTCAATGACAGTGGAGCATGTGTTACTCAGTGTCCACAAACTTTTGTCTACAATCCTACTACCTTTCAACTGGAGCATAACTTCAATGCAAAATACACCTATGGAGCATTTTGTGTCAAGAAGTGCCCACGTAAGTAACAAAATAAGAATAGCCAAATTAATTAACTCATTGTTTTAAAGCAAAGTAATTTCATGGAAACTTATCATAATTTGAAACTTGTGACATATCATGAATTACTTTGGTATTGATATTATTATTGTTTCACATAAAAAGGAATTAAAATTCAAAAAAATTGAAGTGATTGGTTCATGATCTTAGAGGTTAGAGTACATTGTCATTCATTGACTTCTAAACTCATTATTTTCACTATATGTCAATATTTTTGCACATGATGTTGTTCTTCAGAAAAATGATTAAGTAGCAGCAAACTATGTAATGATCAAGGTCTTCTTCTAATAACAATGAATTTTCACCTAAAGTGATCTTATTATTTATTTGTAATAGAATGTATAAAATAGTTTTGAGGGCATGCTAAGGAATCTTTACCAAATTGAAAACTCATCCTGGGGATTCAAAATGACCAGCTTAATTTTTATCAAGAATAGTATATATTTTGATATTTGTTCAAGTCAATTTTTTTGCTTGGAGAGACCACTGAGACATTTCTTTGATGTTTTACTTTTTTGATGGCTGAAAAAAAAAACCTCATTTGTCCGTATACTAAATTAAGAGACTTTACATTCTACATTGCATAGACATTTATTTTTTTGATTTGTGCATAGGATGGAATAGGAAGTGTAAGAGACATGAGATTAGAATGGCTTTGATTATAGCTCTGGCCAATTATTCACTGTGTGATTTTTAATGAACTACTTAATTTCCTAGGTTTCACTTGTAACTCAGTAAAGAAACTGCCTGCAATGAAGGAGACCCGGGTTTGGCCTCTGGGTCGGGAAGATCCTCTGGAGAAGGAAATGGCAACCCACTCCATTGTTCTTGCCTGGAATCCCATGGACAGAGAAGCCTGGCAGGCTATGGGGTCCATGGCAATAGTCCATGAGGTCGCAAGAGTCGGACACATCTTGGCGACAAAACCACCACTACCACTTAATTTTCTCTTTTCTCCTTTTTAAAACGTGAAAAATCAAACTTACCCTCTCTCTTTCCCAGAAATAATATAAAGATCAAAGTGATAGGGAATAAGTTTCATAGGAATAGTATATAAAATCAAGTCTTTGAAAGCAATGATGATTCCAGCCATTATTATTATTTTATATTGATTAGAAGAATAAATATGCATATATATGCATACACATATATATGCATTTGTATGTTAAATAATTTTATAACCAAACTCATGGTTTTGATCTGATAATTTCTCATCTAAAAGTTACCCTATATTTACTATCTACTATCTTGCAAACTACAGGGCTTAAGAGTATCTTTCATAGAATGAGGCTAGATAACAAATTTTTTTCCTTTCTTAGACAAATGTCCTCCCCCTTCTTAAACTATATCCTTCATAGTGGCTCTGAAGTCTCTCAACTCCTAAATTACAAGAGGTCAAAATCTAAGGACTGTTTTTTGAAATGACATGCCCAGTTACCATAGTTAAAGTAACTCAAACTTCCTTTTATGGATTAGTTTAGGTCTATCCAATTACACAATAATTTAAAGCACTTCATTATTTATCTATGTAAAATTCAAATCTTTGAGGGACCTTGACTATGCTAAACTGTAGCTATCTTGGGAAACCAAGATGTTTAGCTTCTAAATACTGGTCTACAATTCCTAATCCAGAATTTTGAAATTCAAAACCTAAACAATACATATTTTTTGAAACTTATTTGACTTCAAAACTTGAACTTTTTATGAAGATACTTATAATCTTTTTTATTTATTTCACTTGACATAAGCTGCTACAAAAATGTGGATTTTTTAAATAAGAGGTATTCCTAAAGACCTTGCAGAAAGGATGGTTACATCTGTTACAGTTTGGGTTCCCATGCTACAGAGATTTTGGTTGTTAACAAATGTTCTTGGGATCAGGACCCATGAGAGAAGGAAAAGAAGTGAGCTCAGACTGTGATACAGTCTTAGCAAGGTGTCCCTTCTGTGACAGATGCTCTCTAGTGGATATTAACTTAGAATACAAAGATCATCACGCTTTATACCCACTCCCATGGATTCAAGGATATCCCTCTACCCGAGACTGCTTTCAACTCCAGTTCCAGACCTTCTAGCATTTCTTCTCTCAGAACAAGACACTGCTCATGTTGCTGCTGTTGTGTTCGTTGCTCAGTTGTTTCTGACTCTTGCAACCCCAGGGACTGTAGCCCACCTGGCTCCTCTGCCCATGGAACTCTCCAGGCAAGAATACTAGCCATTCCTTTCTTCTGGGGACTTCCGGACCCAGGAATCAGACCTGGGTCTCTTGCGTTGCAGTCAGGTTCTTTACCATTTGAGGTCATATTTACTCTAAACTCATATTTATTCCATACAAAGTAAAGGATCCTTTGTACTACCCAGAACTATGCCCACTGGTAGAATTTTTACTTGCCACTCTTTCCAGTCCGCTCCTGACTGAGGCTGCAAGGCAGGTACCATGCATTTTCAGTTGCCTGCACCTACATTCCAAGATTAGTTTTTGTACCCCTCTGACCTCTTGTCATACTTGCCCTCTCTTGGTTCCCCATGTAGCCATAGATATGAGCTTAGTAAAAGGTGCCAGCACAGTGGTCAGTGGATAATGTAGGGATTTGGAACACTTGCTTATGCAGTTTGCTGTGTGAGTGCCCCAGCTCATATCAATTCCAAATTCACTGCTTCCATCTTACAATGGATTTCCGTTGGCCCTACTCAAAATTATGATGTCATGGTTTTTAACAAAACTTTGTTTGTGATGGGCGATTCGGACTACATGATCAATCAATTACCCATGGTTAGGTAATCCATCTCTACCACAACCCAGAAGCCTGTCAGGAGTTATTTATTAAATGGGGTATAATTCCTAGAGGTCTCTGATGTGATTTTCCAGTTGAAACTTGCCATAACTCCACATGGCATATTTTCCCACCATACATACCTCTAATATTATAGAATAAGTATACTAGAATATTCTATAATATTCTAATATTATAGAAGTATGTACGGGTTTTATGGTCCAAATAACAGGATTGCTTGCAGTCCAGCCTAGACTTGCACTATTTGCCTTTCCTGTTCTGGATCCCTTCAAGGTCAGAAGCCTTCTAGGCTACCAAATACTGCCAGAATCAGTATTTCCAAACATGGAAGAATGCTACCTTCAAAACCCAAAAGTAGCCTGGCAGGTATTGTGTTTTCCCTTTATTGTAGAAATGGATGCAATAATTTGTCCTTATTTTTGGAAGGGAATGTTTGGCATATCCCACCGGAATTCTAAACATTCTACCATGGCAAATAATTAGACGTTCGTGGTTTATTTAGTAACCATTCCTAAAATCTGCTGCTGCTGCTGCTGCTGCTGCTAAGTCGCTTCAGTCGTGTCTGACTCTGTGCGACCCCATAGACGGCAGCCCACCAGGCTCCCCCGTCCCTGGGATTCTCCAGGCAAGAACACTGAAGTGGGTTGCCATTTCCTTCTCCAATGCATGAACGTGAAAAGGGAAAGTGAAGTCGCTCAGTTGTGTCTGACCCTCAGCGACCCCATGGACCGCAGCTTTCCAGGCTCCTCCGTCCATGGGATTTTCCAGGCAAGAGTACTGGAGTGGGGTGCCATTGCCTTCTCCGTTCCTAAAATTATGGGGTCGCAAAAAGCCGGACATGACTGAGCAACTAATGCTTTCACTTTCCTAAAGTACTGCCCTTCCAAATTTCATCTTTTTTTTCTTTATATGAAGCTATGGAACAATGTCTACAGCTCTCCATTGAAAGATGAACATATTTTAAACATTTCCTCCTGTGATATAAAGTACACTCCCTTCATCCAAGGCAGTTTAACTTCAGCTTCATTTGTGCTTCATGTAACTTGAAGTATTTTTAGATTTCAAACTTGTATCATGGCATGAAACGAAGCGGAACTGTTGAAAAACACAAACTAAATGTCATGCAGTTTCCTAAGACTATAAAAGAAATTCACTAGTCCTGGGGGGCAATTCAGGATGTGGAGCAGTAGCCAAGCAAGTACCAAAGGTTGTTAACACACGCTGCCCTTGGATTTGAATGTAGATACTCATAGATGCTATTTCAGGTTGATATGTTTAGATAAGGAGTTGTTGTAGGGAAAGAAACATACACACTATCATTTTCAAAGGGTAATAATGTTCAAACCCTAAAATATCTTGTTTTAAATTCTATTGCTGAACATCAACATTATTGGTAAATTTACCTTTTTCTTTTTTTTTTTTATCAGATAACTTTGTAGTTGATTCTAGTTCCTGTGTGCGTGCTTGTCCTAGTTCCAAGATGGAAGTAGAAGAAAATGGGATTAAAATGTGTAAACCTTGCACTGACATTTGCCCAAAAGGTAGTGATTTTGTACTGTCATTCTATGATAAAAATACATTTTATTGACTAAAGGAAATTTTTCTCAACTCCCTGATCTTGTTTCTACAGCTTGTGATGGCATTGGCACAGGATCATTGATGTCAGCTCAGACCGTGGATTCTAGTAATATTGACAAATTCATAAACTGTACCAAAATCAATGGGAATTTGATCTTCCTTGTCACTGGTATTCATGGGTCAGTATTACATTTTTATTGAAAATGTTATTGTAAAATATAGACAGAGTTTAAGAGATTCTTTAGTTTTATCAGTCTGATTCATTTTGACACAGAGTTCCATTATATATTAATTGTTTTTCCCAGCAAAATCAATGTCAGATTTCACCAGTGGTAATTGTAAACCAAATTTTGCAAGAATAATCCAGATTATAAATTTTTTGACTACCTGTATTTGAAAATAATGATTTATATATAAGCTAAGATGTATTTATAGGATATTCTCCTCAAATCCATAGATTTTAGTGAGTTTGACACATTTGTAGATACATTTAGGGAAACACTATCAGTGGATAAAGTGGGAAATTTCATTCAAATTCCTAACCCAATTAGTTCAAGATGACATAAATTAATTTTTTTTAATGTATTACACAGAAAAGTCAGTAAGTTGTAATTCTGAGCATTCAGACATTTTCTTTGCCCTGTTGTATCTTTTTAGGTTTTAGAGTTGAGAATTCAGTACTATTGTGAGAAATCTATTAAATGGATTTCATTTTAGCAATAAAAACTGTAACATTTTCTAGGCTTCTTCATTCTAGAACCACCTGCTGGTTTTAATGGGAAAAATGACCAAATTTGTATTCTTTCAATTGCAATGCAAATGTCAATATTTTTATGTTATATTTTATCTCTTTGTCTATATCACTACTTAATCCCTAAATATTAGTGCTACAGGCTACAGAAAAAGAATATCACTCACATATTTCAATTCAAGACCTACTCTAAACATATAACAGTTCTAGAAGCAAAACAATTTAACACATTATGAATAAATATGTCAAATAGGAACAGCAAGAGAAATAAAACAAATGCTTCTTTCTATTCAAATAAATTACTTTAGGTCTTAGTACATAAAGCATTTCTTTACTTTAAAATGTAACTTTTAGTATAGATCTATGCCAGAAATACCAAGAGGTGTTTCTTGTTGCTGTTGTTGTTGTTTGGTTTCTTTTTATTTTTTAAATAAGGTCCAGATTTTAAATCTCTTTAAAAAACATGCACATGATTACTCTATTCTTGTGTGGCAACAGTCTGTTGGAGCTGGGTGGTACTAGTCATTTTGAGATGGGACACATTCAATTGAATTCACCATAGTTCCCACTGGCCCTCTATATCCATTTACATTGTTATATTTGCCTTCTTGGCTCCACTGGGTAAGAGGCCTGGAACAATATTTAAGTTCATCTGTATAATTTAACATATGTATATCATTTAGTAAAACAAATATCTACATTTTAGGTATTTTGTAAAACCAAATATCACTGTGCATGAAAGATCATATTATGTTAACAGTGTCTTCTGAGAAATAAGAAGACACAGGCCACCAATTCACGTGACTGCTTCCACATGGATATACTAATAATAAATGAATGGGCCTCAAGTCCATCTGCATGGGGAAAGATTTAAAAACATAGTCTCATGAATTGCTTTAAACAAGTGGTTTTCATTACAATCAGGCCCAACATCCATTATTTTTGAAATAAAATTTAATTCATTTTAAAATATTAATTTAAAATTTCAATTTAAATTCATTCTTAATTTTGAAATAAAAGCCATAGATTATGTACTCTACCTATAAACATAGTTTTATAAAGTCATTATAATTTTAGTTTAAAGAAGAATTTTGAAAAGTAATATTTAATAAAATATGTATTGATAGGAAAATGATCAGCTACTTTTTGTCATAAAAGTGTGGATTCATAGGAGGGAAGATTAGAAGTCACTCTGTGCATGAAGTATGGGAAAATAAAGTGCAAAGAAACAGATGAACACTGGAATGTTGTTGTATGAATAGAGGCAACATTACTACAGAGTTATACACGAAATATAACACACTATGAAGTTTGTACACATGAGCTTCTAAACCAGGTGGAGCATTTTAAGGTGGTTCAAGACATAAAGCAATCCTTTGCTTTGAAAGGTATTTAACTTGTCTTGGGATTATTACTAAATCCTGTAGTGTCTCTCAATCTCAATCATAACTGAAACCTCTTGACGGATGTCCCAAATGACCATACATTCACAAGTATGAGCAGAATTATTATAAAACATCAGACCAATCCAGACTTTCAAGGAGACACTAAGTGAAAAATGACAAAAATCAACTCACATGAATTAGAAATAGAAAGGTAAGCCAAGTTTCTCTTAAAAATAAGAGTCAAATGTTCTACTTGATTAACTTGATCCAGACTAGACTGGAGTTTGGTTTGAGTCTCTACCATGGACAATCTGCATTGAGCTGTGTGGTTTCCACGCCAAACACTCAGTGTCCTCCCATATGGAGTTGAGAACTGGATTAAAAATAAATAACTACCTCCTCTGGGTGTAGTGGGGATTCAAAGCAAATATATGTATATATTTTTAAGTGTTTAGTCCAATACCTAGAATAGAGTAAATCTTAATAAATGGTATTAAAAAGAAAGAAAAAGGTGGGAAAAGGAGGAAAAGAGGAGAAAGACAATGAAAAGTAATACAAATAAAACTTAAAAAAAAAAAAAAAACAGTAAAGCCCCCCACCCAGAATTAAAGAAAATTTAAAACATTTAGAGAAAAAGGCAGTTCGAAAGCAAATCTCAGTGACTATATCTAGTATCTAGTTTTTAGCACAGCATATAGTGTAACAGATATTATTTCACAGACTATTGGAAACTGAATAAAGTCAAATTTATCTTTCTGCCAATACTTACTTTATGACAAATCATACTTCCTACCTCAGAATATTATGATTTGTCTTTAATTATAGCAAGTAAATGTAACATTATAATTAATATTATTGTGTCTCAAGCATAATATATAAGTTATTTCCAGAGCAAATATATATATGAAAGATGATATGTTCCTCCTTCCTAGTCTCTTGACAACATGAAACATATTCTGAAGCCTTCCTCTTTCATCTTAGGAAGGCGTTAACATAAAGTTAATTGAGTAGATCTCAGATAGTTATGTATAGGCACATGTGTATTCATGTATGTAATGTGTGTGTGTATAGACAGATTTTGAAGGTGAATAATATGAGATATTATAAACAGAAAGCTTTTAGTAAATTAACAAAATGGTTTATTCCACTTAATTCTCATTATCCCCAGTCTTCTACTAACTAGATTTTGATAGGTTGAATCATTTGATTAAAATAGCTAGAGTATTTCTTTAAACTAATGGAAAGGAAAAATCTGTAATTAAATGAGATTATACATTTCAAAATCAAATTTCTGCTAAAAACAAATTTACTGTGAAGTTGTCATTAAAAAGTTAATGCATGAAAGAGTTCAAGGAAATATTCACTTTATAGCACAATACCACCCTTGCTAGAAATAAAGTAGACACTATTATTTTCTTATTTAGACTGGAAACTGCAGGCAAAATTCAGTGTTCAGGGTTATCATAGGATCTCCTTTCATGTTTTGTCATGTCTAACAATGCTCATGTGCGTATGCTGAGAGCAATAAAATGCTCACCAAATAAGCATACCCATGCTGTGTCACAATCTAACACTAATAAGAAAGTGCTTAGATGATAGACTGTAATGATGATAGATAATGGGAAACAGATTATGAGTTTGGTGGGAAAAATAATGTGATTTCAATGGAACTGTGAAAATATGCTTCTCTCCCTTTATTCTGAGCTTTATTGGGTCACCAAACACACTCACAAGGACATAGCGTTCATTTTCATGACCCTACATTTAGCTAGGAAAGTTCTCAATTTAAAAATATCATGGATTTCAAGTGACTTGATGGAACTCCTTAAGGTTACTTTGAAGTCGGTAAGTGGGATTCTGTCAACTTATTTTATGAGAGTCCTGAATCTCTAAATTAAGTATATAAAATTTCTGTGGTCCATTGGGTTTCATGTGAACAGTCTAGAATTTATTTCAATCCTGGCAACCTGTAGGTGTTCTCAGTAAAAGTTTGGACTCACCCCACTATTGCATGTTTGCCCTGAACTTTGAGTGTTTCTCAGTAAAGCGAGAATATTTGATTATATTACTAGAGCTGTTCTATGTATTGCTTTACAGCAAAAACAAATGTAGAAAGCTCATTCTACTACTGCAGAGCTGGCATTTCCCCTGCCTATGGAAATCTTTGCTTATTAGAAAATTACAGCAACCAGAGTTTTCCCACACAATAATTTTGTGGCCCCATATTCACCAGAAGCATATATATTCATTCCATATATCTTCATTTTCAAATAGAGCAAGTTTGCCAGAATATTTGAATTAGGCTTTAAGCTTTTAAAATGTATTCATGTCTCTTTAAGGAAACTCTTAATTGTTTATGTGTGAATTACAGAGTCACTCATTTATAGTGTTTCCAAGCCTTTTATAACATGCCATGTTAAACTAATAGTACAGTATATAGATTACACTTCTTGATTTTTTTACTTGGAAGTAGTAATTTCATCAAGCAAAGTTTTTTGTTTTTGTTTTTTTTTTTACTTTTAAAAGATATGCGATTGTTCACAGTATAAATGATCATGTTTATGAACCAAGCTAAGAGAGTCAGTACAAGGCAGTTTCAGAGATCAAGGTTGCTGAACTAATACTGAATTTCCAAAGGCTCTAATGACTGGATAAATAAAAGCCAGTGAATTCAGACTCAGATTCTTGGAAGACAGGCCTATCTATTTGTCAGAGGATTGCAGAACACCTTGACTGATGGCCTCCAATGGATCATGTATCCTAGGTTATATTCCTATATGAAAAAGAGGGTTCTCAGATACTGCTAAAACAACAGATATCCCAAATTCAGCTGATTGCTAAAGATGGATACAAACTTCTAAAAAGCCTCATTTGTTGATTCTAGAAGTTTGATCTTTCTTGAAGAAATAACCAATATATGGAATTTAATTTTTCTCTGAAGAGTATGTGTTAGTATGAGGTTTTTACTTGACCAGAATAGCAGAGAACACCTTTTAAAGTAATAAAACCTAAAAAAATTTACTATATGTTACTTAAGAAAATTGAAGGTAGTGCTTGAATTACTGAGAAATGTTGAATGTTATGTTTATATTTGGCTTAATATTTAAGTATGCATGGTCAACATGTTTAAATGAAAAATATTTTCCTAAGATGAAACTTCTAAAAGAAATCCATCAACTATTTAATATTAAAGGTATTTTATATTTATTTTGGAAAGAAAAGGCAATTATGTATCAATAACATTTATTTAAAAACATATGTATGCATTAAGAGATGGTATTTTTAAAACTCCACAAAATGCACAACACTTTTTGAGTATTACAGTAAATTTTATTTTCAAATGTTACTATAATTCATATAGATGGAAGCTAATAGCTCCTGTCCTATGAAGGTAAACATAAATAAATCAGATGGGAGCAAGATTGCACTCATAATCAATGTGAAGATATAGAAAAAAATGTTTACATTCTGTATTTGTTTTTATCCTTCTTATGAAATTACAAGTTCTGTTAGCAGTTTAGTATGCTTTGAGAAGCCCAAAAGTTAGTTATTCTCACTATAACATAATTTATTTGCAGAGTGTATTTTCCCAGTTGAGAATAGACTTTTACAGGCAAAATAAAATGGTTAATAAGTGAAATTGCTATATGTGGAGATTTCTTCAGGAGAGTCAAATTTAACCATTCCTCTGGATCTAGAATAGCCTGCAATCAAAAATTTATATTGTGTCCTAAAAATGTCCTCAAAGTGCATTTTGATCCCCTTCCACATCTTGCATAGAAAAGTCTGGATAAAACATTGCTAAACTTCCTATTGGACTTTGCTGGTCGCTCAGTGGAATAGCATCCACCTGCCAATGCAGGAAAAGGGGGTTCAATCCCTGGGTCAAGAAGTTCCCCTGGAGAAAGAAATGGCAACCCACTCCAGTATTCTTGCCTGGGAAATCCCATGGACACAAGAGCATGGTGGGCTACAGTCCCTGGTGTCACAAAAGAGTTGGACACAGCTTCAGTTCAGTTCAGTTCAGTCACTCAGTCGTGTCTGACTCTTTGCGACCCCATGAATTGCAGCACGCCAGGCCTCCCTGTCCATCACCATATCCCGGAGTTCACCCAGCTCACGTCCATCGATTCAGTGATGCCATCCAGCCATCTCATCCTCTGTCATCCCCTTCTCCTCCTGCCCCCAACCCCTCCCAGCATCAGAGTCTTTTCCAATGAGTCAACTCTTCGCATGAGGTGGCCAAAGTACTGGAGTTTCAGCTTTAGCATCATTCCTTCCAAAGAAATCCCAGGGTTGATCTCCTTCAGAATGGAGTGGTTGGATCTCCTTGCAGGACACAGCTTACGGACTAAACAACAACAACCTTCTTATTGCTAATTAAAGTTCAATTTGAATGGAATAATTGCTGACACATTTCTCTTATTTTTCACTCCTTTATCTATTTTTAAATTTGACTTCATTTTTTTCTTGATTTTCTAGGGACCCTTACAATGCAATTGAAGCCATAGACCCAGAGAAACTGAATGTCTTTCGTACAGTCCGAGAGATAACAGGTAATCTTTTGTGTGAGTTTGTTGTGCTATGAACTATGGGAATTTTAGTGTTTTGTTGAAATTATTACATAGTATTGGAATTTTTCAAAGCAAATTCTAGTTTTAAAAAAAGCATTATTTAAAATGATGAGTGTCTTAATTCCTTAGCATTTGTGTACGTTTTGAAAACTGTAGAACTAGAAAAATAAAATACCCTTGAAATTTTGGTGTTACTGTTTTTGAAAATGTCAGTGGGTCTTTGAACCCATGGTTGGTTTGTTTGGTTTTTTTTCCTATTTAGTTTTCACAAGTACTGTTGAAAGTACAGTTAAAAGTACTGTTGAAAGTACAGGTAGGATTCATTTAGCACATGTTTTTTGAGCACCGGATGTTTGCAGCACTGTCAGAATGGATGATATGGGGACTATAGACATGAATTAGGAATGAGCTTGCTATCAAAGAATGTAAAATCAAATGAGGAGGGTTAGGTATAAACATAAATGTCAGGATGCAAGACAGCTGATGTTGTAAATGTACAGAGAAGATGGCAAAAGATTTTAGGAAAATTGAAGCAATATTTTTCTATGTATCTAGTTAGACTAAATATCTTTGCTTTTAGAAGAATGAATCCAACTAAGAATCATTTAAATCTTTATACTATACAGTGATATGATTCTGTGTGTCTGAAAAACACTCATTATTCATGTTCATTATCTTGACATTCATTATCTATTGAGGATTGCAGTCCAGAAACTTTGGGTAAGACACTGAATCTTGGAAGAAAAAACATGAGATAGAATGGTTCAAAAATGGGAATAATTTTGTCTTTTTCTTGCCTTCCATTTTCATCATATCTTCAGAATAATTAAAATTAAACACTGTTACTAAGACAATGACATTCTGAATTTTTGTTATATCTATGTTTTGTAGGTTTCTTGAACATACAGTCATGGCCTCCAAACATGACCGACTTCAGTGTTTTTTCTAACTTGGTAACCATTGGTGGGAGAGTACTCTATAGGTAGGTGTATATGTAATATTAAAGTAATTTTAGTGTTTGGCAGGTATGGAGTACATGATGTGAAACATAAAACAGTAACTTCTTTTCAATCATATTTTATCATAATTAAAAGATAGAGTTGAGTAACTTGGTAATGGTGTCAGTGTATGGGATACAAATGCTATTTTACCAGGAAGTTCTCATTTGGTGTCTGAATCTATCATTTGGACAAAGCATCATAGCACTGATGTTTTAGAAATTGGTTCACCACCCTATATGCTGTACTGGTTAATAATGGACAGAAAATCAGGGCTCAGAAGTTTTTATTGTTCTAAAGTTCTAATGTCAGTATATTTATTCATATAATAAAAATATGTTTTATTTATTAAGCCACTGCTTTTATTTTACTTTGGAATTTGCATGAAATTGTTGTTATGAACAGTTAAACGTTGATTTATATAAGGTGACTTAGACTTAATTTTTCTACTTAAATCTGAAAGATGTCAAAAATCAATACTGTCATCAAATATTCTATAATTATAGCTCACAGAAAGTCCATTGAATTAAATAGATATATCTATAAGAGGTTCTAAAATATAAATGTAATAAAAAAGGATAGTGCTATGTGGAACCAATTTTTACTATCCATTGAATAAAATATTATAAATCTCAGTCAAAGCATTGTTATGCTCATCATGAACATAATTGTAATCAACAATTAGGGGTGGTCATGATGGGAAGAAAGAATTGAGAGGGTGAATTACATCCCAGTTTGGTACACACACACATTATATAAATGTGTATTATAGTTCATCTTGCATTTATATATATAAAATACATGCAAAAATTCTGAGTATATAAAAGTAAAGCAAGTTTAGATTTATAAGGAAGCAAAAGGGGACAGCTTTGATCTCGGAAATATAAAATAATATTCATAAGTTGATTGAGATTTGGGAAACAGTTATTCTTTAGAGAATGAAGAAAGAATTTAATTATAAAGTTGACCATGTTGAAATGAAAACAGCATACTTGAGATGATAATTTGTTTCCACAGTGTAGTTGTTACTTAACTTTTAGAAATGCTTTCTCATTTATCCAAGTCTTCTGAGCATCTTTTTAAAGTTTTAGTTTAATTTTATTCTTCTCTTTAATTTTTGACATCTTCTCTCTGTATGTATTTTTCAACTATTATAATTATATTTTGGTTTCTGAGGTATAAATTAAAGCTAAACATCCATAGTCATTTCCTGTGATATGTACCCTCTGAAAGTGTGTCTAAATTTATTTAATAGAGTAGAATTAATATCTTATTTTGGATATGTGAACAATCACCCTATCAACATGTATTTAATTATTTAGCCTTAATCCAGGATTTCATTCTTGATGAATTTAGATTGAGAAAGGCAGTGAGCAGATATGTCAGTGGTACATATGTAGACAGAAATAGAGATATCACTGATATTCATATTTCTAAAAGATGGGCTTTTTTGTGAGGTGGGTCAAATGATTACTTTTGAAAGTGTCAATGTATAGCGTTGTAAAAAAATAGTGTTCGGATTACAGGTTCATTTATTTAATCTTTTTTATGCTCTATTAACAGTCTTTTGGGAGTAAGATATGACAATCATATTTTACTTGAATAATGCATGTCATGGCCAGAAAACAATTACTATTGTTTCATTTTTTTCCCCTTCCCTCCCTTTAGTGGCCTTTCCTTGCTTATCCTCAAGCAACAGGGCATCACTTCTCTACAATTCCAGTCCTTGAAAGAAATCAGTGCGGGGAACATCTATATCACTGACAACAGCAATCTGTGCTATTATCATACCATTAACTGGACAACACTGTTCAGCACAGTCAACCAAAGGATAGTGATTCGGGACAATAGGAAAGCTGAAAACTGTAGTAAGTACATTACCCAGACAATAAAACCTAGAAACTTTAAACATTTTTTTTAATATGCTACATTGTATAAAACAATTAAAAATGATAGGTCAGGATTGTCCTTTTTTCCTCAACACTTAAAAAAGGTTGGTATAAAACAATCAAATGGGTGACTTTTATAACATATTGCATGTTTTCATTATGTATTTCATGTTCTCAAATCTTGCCTAATCTTAAGAACCTCCTGTAGAGATTTAGATTCAACAGGTGTAAGTGGAACCTGGGAATCTAAATATTTAAGAGGTGTCCCACGTACTTCCTCAATTTCAATCAATTTGTGGAAATCCACTCTTAAATTTTCTGTTTACTTTTTGTTTCAATGAATTTGGTGACATAGAAAAGCAAAATATTTGCCATTTAGAGGTGGTACGGATAAAAGGACATTTTCTTTTGAAATGTGTAAAAATGCTCTTCTAAAAGTTTGTCATTCAAGAAATAAGTTCATTTCATAAATTTGTTTTTGTAGTCATGGAGTTTTCTTTTTTCATTTATTTTACTAAATATTATTTTTTCCATCATTTCTTTGTCACACAAAAGCAAATAGTGTTTTCATGAGTATATAATTAAGCCATTCCCATCTTATACTTTGATATTCTAATGATTAATACTTAATTCTTCCCTGTTTTTCTTCTTAGTAATACTTTCTTCTACATCCTATAGGTGACACACTATGAATATAGTACTAATTTACTTATGATAAATATAAAATAAAAATACTTAGAATTCAAATGATCTGTTAACAAATGCATGTTCTTATTGAGATCATGATAGATCAGTTCTTTTTAAAAGTTTCATTCCTAATTTTTCTGTTAGGAAGTCTTCTTGCTTCTTTGATCTCAACATCATAGCAATCACAAGGGTATACACACATAATGATTAAGTTCATTAAGCATCCTAATGAATAGTACAGGACACATTAAGAAAATGTAAACGCTGAAGAAGTTAACATGACTTAAATTTACCACGTTATGTGGTCAATTGATTATTTATCTATATCCCACCTTGTTCCAGAAAGGGTTTAAGCCAGTTTAGATTAGCAATTTTTACAAAACATAACATAATTTGTGAGGAATTCACACTTTAGTTCTCTTGGATACTTAAATATATTTTCCAGCGAAAATAGATCTACTTCAACATGATTTCAACATGTAATTCTTGTTTTGAGTGAACTTAAGTTCTTATATAGTCTTCTGTTCCTCATAGAATCAAGAAATATAAAATCGTATTATATATCAAAATATGCATATCCACATTGAATGAGATTTATCCTTATATTGAGCCTAGATTGTTTCCTTGGTTTTATATATTTCTGATTCCTGACAGAATGCTTGCTCTTTTTTTCTGTAATACCTGTTTTTTATCCCACATTACTATATGTGTTTTTGTACATGCCCCAGACAAAATAGATTATCCATGGAAGTAAGATAGGATATTTTTCAACACTAACATAAATATTTCTCTAAGTCAGAATTATACTCTCATTTTCTCTCACTTTGAAATTCTTTGTACACTGTTTGAAATTTTTGCTTTTGAAAAAAATTTTAGTATACTGTTTGAAAATTTTGTTTTTGAAAAAACAAAACAAAATGAAAATAAAACAATAGTATTACTAGCTTTCAAAAGTAAGATTTAACCATGAAAAGAAAACCTGAAGAAAAAAATAAAAGAATCAGAGAAAAACATTATTCTTCTTTGACTCATTTAATCATTTTTCAAGTCCTTTGTTTTACATTTTGTAAACCTGAGTAAAAAACAAATGGGAAAAGAAAATGCAGAAAGAAACTAGCTACAAGAAAGCAAGATAGGAAAAATTTATGCAATTATTCCTTATTTCTTTAAGACTTCTAAAATTTTCAAACAACCAAAAGAAGATTAATAATAGTAACCTAAAATTTAACATGTTCTTCAGCTTTCAGCATTATATCTCTTGGACATTTAGCCACTTTTAAAACCGTGAACATATTTTATTATTCTGTAGAGTTATAGTTGACTTAACAGTTTGAGGAAGAAATGAAACAGTTTGAAGAAAGCAGCTTTGTGGTACCATAAATAAAATTAAGCATTTTATTTTTCATTTTTAACATCTTAGAGTGAAAAATGTTTGCATGAAATCCATTTATCAAAATTTGGGCTTCGGTCTCATAGTACATTGGATCCAGCGTTCTTAGAAATGTAATTATCCTATAAAATTGATCTCAGAGGTGTTGCTGATGTTTAAACTGAGCCTGCAATGACTGCCCACATGGGACTGAGACCATTTTATTACCCACAGTATTATCTGTAAGTTCAGTTAAATTCAGTTCAGTTCAGTCCATTAGTCGTATCTAACTCTTTGCAACCCCATGAATCACAGCACGCCAGGCCTCCCTGTCCATCACCAACTCCCAGAGTTTACGCAAACTCTTGCCCATCGAGTTGGTGATGCCATCCAGCCATCTCATCCTCTGTCGTCCCCTTCTCCTCCTGCCCTCAATCCCTCCCAGCATCAGAGTCTTTTCCAATGAGTCAACTCTTCACATGAGGTGGCCAAAGTATTGGAGTTTCGGCTTCAACATCAGTCCTTCCAAAGAACACACGGGACTGATCTCCTTTAGGATGGACTGGTTGGATCTCCTTGCAGTCCAAGGGACTCTCAAGAGTCTTCCCCAACACAACAGTTTCAAAAGCATCAATTCTTCAGCACTCAGCTTTCTTCACAGTCCAACTCTCATATCCATACATGACCACTGGAAAAACCATAGCCTTTACTAGACGGACTTCTGTTGGCAAAGTAAGGTCTCTGCTTTTTAATATGCTATCTAGGTTGGTCATAACTTTTCTTCCAAGGAGTAAGCATCTTTTCATTTCATGGCTGCAATCACCATCTGCAGTGATTTTGGAGCCCCCCAAAATGAAGTCTGATACTGTTTCCACTGTTTCCCCATCTATTTGCCATGAAGTGATGGGACCAGATGCCATGATCTTAGTTTTCTGAATGTTGAGCTTTAAGTATCTGCAAGTGGGTAAACTTAAATATTGTTTCATTTTAAATTGTAGATACTGCATTTTTAAACATTCTTTCTTAGTATACCACACACGAGATACACACATGCACATATACATATTCATTACAAGACGGATACACAGACATGCAGCATAAGGTATGTATTTATATACTCACACAGCACATATACATACATGTACACTACCCTAGAACTCATATGCAGGCATGCACACAGATAAATGCACATACCTACCATCACCATAAAATACGCTCATCTAAATCTATATATCAGCTTGGTAGCTTAAAAGGAAAAAAAACAGTCTTGATTTTTAAGTTATCTTTTTAGTTCAACATGACTTAAAACAGTAATGACAATAAAAGAAAAACTTCACCTCATCTGTATAGTGTATAACTTGAGCAGTGTTAATCTTTTAAGTCAAAAATTTCAAAGTAGACTTTATGGTTTGATGAGATTGAGAGAAACACCAGGGTATGAAAAGCTGGAACATTTTTTTGCCTCCTTTATTTTTACGGTTTTGGGACAAAACAGTGCTAGTTGGAAGGAGATTTAGACTAAGTATATAATAATATTTGAGGTTTCTGTAAATAATTAAGCATAAAGATTTTAACACTAGAATATAAACAATGAAGACATAAATATTAACTAAACTTTCATAATCTAGTTACATTTGAACTGATACATCTCCATTTTAAAATTATTTGCATGAATGCACTGAAACCCAACATAAAGAGAGAAGCCATATTCAATAATTACTTTTAAAAATGGAAATAATTTAATTTTTCTAATTATAATAGTATTTTTATTATCATTAGAATATAAAACAATAGACATATATAAAATAATACATACTTTTTGTAAATAGATAAATAATGAAACATTTGTTTAGAAGCCATAATGATTAAAACTATGCTCCTGGCATGAAAACAGACATATAGATCAGTGGAACAGAATCAAGACTCCAGAAATAAAACCACATGTAAGTTTAACTAATATTTAATAAGGATGACAAGAATATTCAATAAGGAAAGGATAATTGATCAGTAAATTAAGATGGGAAAATAATGATAATCACATGCAAAAGAAAGAAATTGCACCCCTATATTATACTACTCACAAAAATGAACTCAAAAAAGATTAAGGACTTAAACATAAGCCCCAAACCACAATATTCCTAGAAGAAACATTGAAGATTGTAGGTTCCTTGACACTGGTTTTGGTAATGACTTTATGGATATGACACTGAAAGCAGAATCAACAAAAGCAAAATAAGTGGGACTACATCAAACTAAAAAGTTTATGCATAGCCAAAAGAACAACAAAAGCAATCAACAAAATGTAAAGCCAAACTGTCTAATTGGAGAAAATATTTGCAAGTCATGTATCTGATAAGGCCTTAATACAAGCATATATAAAAGTATATAAAGAACTAAAAAACTGAATAACAAACAATCTGGTGTGAAAATGTGCAGAGAATGTGAACAGATGTTTCTCTAAAGAAGACATGCAAATAGCAACAAGTCATGAAAAGGTGCTCAACACTCAACGTCACTAATCAGTGTGTGTAAGTCACTTCAGTTGTGTCTGACATTTTTCGACCCTATGGACTGTAATCCGCCAGGCTCCTCTGTCCATGGGATTCTCCAAACAAGAATACTAAAGTGGCTTGCCATTTCCTTCTCTAGGGGATATTCCTGACTCAGGGGTAGAACCCGTTTCTTACTTATCCTGCATCGGCAGGCAGGTTCTTTACCACTAGCGCCACCTGGGGGTAGGGACATGTTAATGCAAATTGAAACCACAATGAGATACCAATTTCTGTTAGAATTACTACTATCAAAAAGCAAAGAGATAACAAGTGCTGGTGAGGGTGTGGAGAAAAGGGACCTCTAGTACACTGTTGGAGTGAATGTAATTGAGGCAGTCATGATGGAAAATGGTACAGAAACTCCTCAAAAAATCAAAAATAAAATTACTATACCTAGCAATTTCACTTCTCTCCATCCTCATGTTCACTGCAGCACTATTCACAATAGCCAAGATATGGAAACAATGTGTCTGTCAACAGTTGACTGTATAAAGCATATGTTGCATGTATATAGATTGATATATACACACAGTGGCATATTCAGCCATAAAAAAGAAAAAAATCCTTCCATATGTGGCAACATAGGTAGACCTTCAGGACATCAATATTAAGTGGATTAAGTTAGACAGAGAATGACAAATATTGTATGACAGCAGTTTCATGCAGAATCTAAAACCATTAAACTCACAGAAACAGGGGGTAGAATGATGGTTGCCAGAATCTGAGGAGTAGGGGAAATAGTAAGGTACTGATCAAAGTGTACAAACTTTATAAGTTCTGGAGATCTAAGGTTCAGTTCAGGTGCTCAGTCATGTCCGACTCTTTGTGACCCCATGGATTGCAACATGCCAGGCTTCCCTGTCCATCACCAAATCCTGGAGTTTATCTTAACTCATGTCTATTAAGTCGGTGATGCCATCCAACCATTTCATCCTCTGTCATCCCCTTCTCCTCCTACTTCAATCTTTCTCAGCATCAGGGTTTTTTCAAATGAGTCACTTCCTCTCATCAGGTGGCCAAAGTATTGGAGCTTCAGTTTCAGTCCTTCCAATGAATATTTAGGACTGATTTACTTTAGGATGGACTGGTTGGATCTCCTTGCTGTCCAAGGGACTCTGAAGAGTCTTCCCCAACACCACAGTTCAAAAGCATTAGTTCCTCGGTGCTCAGCTTCCTTTATAGACCAACTCTTACATCTGTACATGACTACTGGATCTAAGGTACAGCATAGCAACTATAGTTAACAAAACTCTATTTTATATTTGAAAGTTGCAATGAGAGTAGAGATTTTATGTTTCCACCACCACAACAACAAAAGAGTAATTATGTGACGTGAAGGATATATTATATTAACTTATTGTGATCAACACTTATATGTGTATCAAATCACATTGTACACCTTAAATTTAAGCAATGTTAGAAGACTAAAAACTTTATCTTAGTAAATCTGTAAAAATAAAACATGATTGTAATTGTGCAAACTTTAAGTCTTTTGATATAATGAAAATAAACATAATTAAAAGAAAAGAAAACAGAGTTTATCAGCTCACAGAACTGGGAAGTGCAAGGGGGATCTTCCTTCAGATACAGATGGCTCCAGAGGTTAAACATTACCATGACTCAATTCTTCAACATTGCCTGATTCTGCTTTCTTAATAGGTCAGCTCTCTTTCTTCATTAGTTGCATTGACTGCAGCCATGAAATTAAAAGACACTTACTCCTTGGAAGGAAAGTTATGACCAACCTAGACAGCATATTAAAAAGCAGAGACATTACTTTGTCAGCAAAGGTCTGTCTAGTCAAGGCTCTGGTTTTTCCAGTAGTCATGTATAGATGTGAGAGTTGGACTATAAAGAAAGCTGAGCGCTGAGGAGCTAATGCTTTTGAACTGTGATGTTGGAGAAGACTCTTGAGAGTCCCTTGGACTGCAAGGAGATCCGACCAGTCCATCCTAAAAGAGATCAGTCCTGGCTGTTCACTGGAAGGACTGATGTTGAAGCTGAAATTCCAATACTCTGTCCACCTGATGCAAAGAACCGACTCATTTGAAAAGACCCTGATGCTGGGAATGATTAGGGAAGGAGGAGAAGGGGATGACAGAGGATGAGATGGTTGGATGGCATCACCGACTCAATGGACATGGGTTTGGGTAAACTCCAGCAGTTGGTGATGGACAGGGAAGCTTGGCATGCTGCAGTTCATGGGGTCACAAAGAGTTGGACACGACTGAGCGACTGAACTAAACCATCTGTACAATGGATAGCTGGTGGGAAACTGCTGTATAACATAGGGAGCTCAGCTCGGTGCTCTGTGATGACCTAGAGGGTTGGGATGGGGCTTGGCTCAAGAAGGAGGAAGTGTGTGTATACTTTTAGCTGATTCACATTGTGTGTACAGCAGAAACTAACAGGCATTGTAAATCTTCATCCTCCAATTAAAGAAGAAATATTTAGAAGTCACTAAAAATCTTTATCCCTGTCCAGAGTATTCTCCAGGATTATGAGTATGGGTAAAATAGCCCTACTTTCTCTCTCTCAACATCTGTGTTGTGGAAAGAACCCTGACTGACCCTGCTTGGGTCAAATATGCCTATCTCTGGACAGTTCTATTTTCTCTCTCCCACCAACTATTCGAATATGTTTTTAAGTCAGTCCCTTCAAAGCATTTGAAGTGATATTTTATAGAAAGTGTTAGTTGCTCAATCATGTCCAATTCTTTGGGCCAAAGGACTGTATGTAGCCCTCCAGCTTCCTCTGTCCATGGAATGCTCCAGGCATGAATACTAAAAGGGTACCCATTCCTTTCTACATGAAATTTTTCTGACTCAGGGGTCAAACCCATGTCTCCTACTTTGCAAGCAGATTCTTTACCATCTGTGCCACCAGGGAGGCCTCATAATTTCTCTGCTTAAATCCTTTCATTAATTTCCTACAGATCTTTTGCCAAAGCAGAAAAGCCTTTAAGTGGCCAATAGTTCCTACATACTCTGGACATTGTTCACCTCAGTGGCTCATCAGATATTCCTTTTCCACTCAATGTGCAAGTCCAGTCAGTTTTGTGAAAGCTTAATCTATTCCCTGCTCAGACTCTTAATGGCTAGATTTGTAAAACCCAATTTTCCCCAGACCTCTCTGCCTTAATAATTTTTATTTATCCTTCTCATCTCAGATTGTTGTCCCTCTTTCTGTGGGCTGACCTTATGACACCTACCCATTAGGTTAGGAAAATCATTATATTTTCTCTATATATAGATAGATAGAGATTGCTTATATATATATATATATATATATATATATATATATATATAAAGAATTATTTATCTAGTGCTATCTTCCTAACTGGGCTGTAAGCACTACATAACGCAATATGTATGCTATTTCATATGTCCTTCATACCCCCATTTCTTAGCAGTGTCCAGCCTAAACTAAGAAGTTTCTCAACAAATACTTCTAAAAGTAAACACATGGTTATACTTGTATGTTTCTACATTTCTCTTAAGGACATTTACTGAGGGCATAGATAAATTAAAAACTCTGCCCTATATACTATAATATATAGTATATATTAATAATATGATGTCTAATCAGAGAGATAGATGTTATTATTTACTTACAGATAAGTAATATGTAAATAATTGCCCAAGGCTGCATGGCTAGTCATAGAGTAAGGATTTGATCTATGTTGATCCAATCAGAAAAAAATGAACTATGACAACTAAATCATCTTTTTCAGCTTTCATAAAAAAGATTAATGGTATCTACCCAAAGACATTCCAAGTCAAACCCATGCCTCTACATATGGTAGGTAGTGTAAACAGCATATGTAGGTGGTCTTGTACAGTGAAAAAGAAGATATTATTTCTGCCTTTGTGCTTGCAGACAGGTACTTCATTTCAGTGTTTTGAGCTAATCCATTTACTTTCACACATAGCAAGATCCATTATTTAAGCTTGACTCCATGTTAATGAAAGCAAGTTCAATATTCTCTGTAAAGGTCAAAATAATAAGCACATTATTATCTCTCCAATATTTTAATAGACAGATACAAATCAGATGTTATAATGAAAAAAAAATTTTTGCAGCTTCCAAAAAAAAAAGAAGTTAAAGGTTGCCTAATGGCTACATCGCTAAGCTGCAAGCCACCGAAAAGGCCTTTTACGCCTTCCTTTGGGACTATCACCCTGGAGGGTCAGAGGGCTGTTGAATTCTTGGTACTGATTGAAAACTTCTTTTCTCTTAAGAATTTCAAAGTAGTTTCCTTGGTCTTTTGTTCTGTGTTTTGTGGAGATATTTCCCAAGGTTTCACTCAGTAGAGTGACTTTTGGAAAGAGTCTGAGAAGAAAGTAATTATTATGATTTCCTACTTATTATTGCTTTGCTCCAATAGATACTGTTTCCCAGATTTAAAGCTGCTCTGAAATTAAGCATCTGAATACAGACTAAGAAAAGTAGTAGGTAAAGAAAAGAAGGTAGGAGGCTGAGTGACACTAATACTCTCTTCTTTAACTAATGTCAAAGGAGAGAACAGAAAATCGAAGGAGAAGGAACAAGAATGAGAGTAATTTTTTCAAGCCCCCCAAAATTAATGTGAATAGGTAAAATAAATAGATCAAGGAATTGATGGACTATCATGAAATGGGCAGCACAAAGGTGTACTGATGATTTTATCAACACCCTAAAGGAAGAAACTGAAAGCATATTGAAGGCTTGGACAGAAGTTGATATACGAAGAATGTGAGACATTGATTATATTTTCTACAAGGATAGGAAAGGGAGAGATTCATGATATTCTGCAGTATGATTTTGAATATAATCTGTTTATCTTTGCAAGTTGCTTTTATAATACAGCTATTGATTTTTTTTTTCCTTAAGGTTTCTTCTGATAATTATATTTATCCCATAAGCAAGTACATACAAAATTTGTATATAAATGTATGTATGTATGTATGTGTCAGAATATGAAACACTCTATCAGTAACCTTAAAATGTCTCAATACTTATAAAATGGGCATTCGATCATAATATTTTAGTATCTCTGATCTTTTACTCCTTTCTAATCTTCATCTGTTGTATAAAATTTGATTTTACACATTTATATTCAGTCAGCTTGATTGAATTCTCTTTCTTATTCCTTATACCTTTATAAATTAATGGGAAGTTACTTGTACATCTAGGAATCAGTGATAGGAGACTTATGTTAAGATTTCCTTTCTACAGACATTTATTTTATACAGTGAAAGAGCCCTGTTTCTCTGCATTATAAATGAATCAGAAGGAGAGACCTCTTGCTATTTGTTAAAATCAGTATAACAGCTAAACTGTCAGCCTTTCCTGAGTAAAATATCAAATCATTCAATTTTTGAATAATTTCCCCAAAAGATGAGAAGAATAGTTACAACATATGCTATCTTAAGACATGGAATCAGTTAAGCGAAGTCCACAAACTTTATAAGTTAGCTAAAATAGTTAATATTATGAGAACAACATTCCTTTAAGTTTCAAGAAAACACTGTGTATAGTCACTGTTTCTTCAGATTATCTTTTAAAATTATTTTAATGTCTACTGCAAACACAAACTATATCATTAAAATAGCAAATTAAAAATTTATGTAGCTCAGGAGCCAAAAGCAAAAGAGAGAAAATGAAAGAATAAAGAATTTTATTTTCCAAAATACGTCATGAAAAAGAGAAAAAACGGGAAGAGGATAGTTTGGATAAATAGTAAAATCGATGATTTTTAACTACAATGATCACAGTAAAGGTAATTTGTTACATACCCTAAGAGCTGGCTCACTGGGAAAGACTCTGATGCTGGGGAAGACTGAGGGCGAGAGGAGGAGAGGACAACAGAGGATGAAATTCCTGGATGGTATCACTGACTCAACAGACATAAGTATGAGTGGAATCCAGGAGATAATGAAGGACAGGGAAACCTGATGTGCTGCTGTTCATGGAGTTTCAAAGAGTTGGACACAACTTAGCAACTGAACAACAACAACCCTAATTAAAGGCAGAGGTTGTCAGATCAGATTAAAAAGGCAATACCCAACTGTATGCTGCCTACAGTACATAGACTTCAACCATAAAGACATATATATTAAAGGTGAGAAAATACACCCTGAGAGATAGATCAATAGACATAGATCAATAGATCAATAGAAAAGTCAAGAAATATGAATAGACCTGCAAGTATGAGGACAACTGATTTTAAACAAATATCCAAAGATAATTTACTGGAAAAAGGATTGCATTTTCAACAAATGGTACTGGAAAATTTGAATATCTACATGCCAAAAAAAGAAAAAGATAATGTCTGTGTTGGTGAATTTTATGTGTCAACTTGACTGAGTCATGGTTTCCCCAAGTATTTAGTTAAACTTTTATTTGTGGATGTGTTTGGAAGAGTGTTTCTGGATGAGATTAATATTTGAATTGGTGGACTGAGTGAAATGAAGTGGATAGGTATATTCTAATTCATTTAAGACTAAAAAGGACATACTTAGTCTCTCTGCCTGACTCCTGAACTGGTGCATTAGTCTTCTTCTGCCCTTAGGCTGAGACTTAAAATATCTGTGCTTCTGGTTCTCAAGCTCAGACTAAAACTGTATTGTAGGCTTTTCAGGGTCTTCATAGCCTCTTGATAAGAGGCTTAAACACTGGCTTAAAAGTCAACATTCAAAAAACTAAGATCATGGTATGTGGTCCCATCACCTCATGGCAAAAAGATGGGGAAACAATGGAAACAGTGACAGACTTTATTTTCTTGGGCTCCAAAATCACTGCAGATGGTGACTGCAGCCATGAAATTAAAAGACACTTGCTCTTTGAAAGAAAAGCTATGACCAACCTAGAAAACAGAGGTCCATCTAGTCAAAGGTGTGGTTTTTCCAGTGGACATGTATGGATGTGAGAGTTGGACCATAAGGAAAGCTGAGTGCTGAAGAATTTATGCTTTTGAACTGTAGTGTTGGAGAAGACTCTTGAGAGTCCCTTGGACTGCAGGGAGATCCAACCAGTCAATCTTAAAGGAAATCAGTCCTGAAGAACTGATGCTGAAGCTGAAACTCCAATGTTTTGGCTACCTGATGCGAAGAACTGACTCATTGGGAAAGACCCTGATGCTGGGAAAGATTGAAGGCAGGAGGAAAAGGGGATGACAGAAGATGAGATGGTTCAATGGCATCACCAACTCGATGGACATGAGTTTGAGCAAGCTCTGGGAGTTGGTGATGGACAGGAAAGCCTGGCATGCTGCAGTCCATGGGATCTCAAAGAGTCAGACATGACTGAGCGACTGAACTGAACTGACTGAGTCTTCAACTTGTAAACAGTAGACAGACTTCACAGCCTCTGTAACTGTGTGAAACAATTTCTTATATCAAAGTATGTAAAATATGTAGATACAGATATGAATATACCTATTTATTCTGTTTTTCTTCAGAATGCTTACTAATGCAGTATAATTTGCAAACTAACTATAAATGGGCTATATGGGCAAAAACCCATCAAACTTCTAAAAGGAAATATTGAACAAAATTTTTGTTACTTTGGTTTAGACAAAAAATTTTAGATATAATGCCCAAAGTACAATTTATAAAAGATAAAATTGATAAGTTGCACTTCACCAATCTTTTAAAATATGTACTTTTCAAAAGAGTGATAAGTAAATAAAAAGTTAAGACTAAGACAGGGAGAAAACATTTGCAGAATCTATAAAGAACTCTGGATGCTCAATAGTAAGAAAACAATCAATCCAGTATAAAATGAGCAGAAAATTCAGTGCCACTTCATCAAAGAAGATAGCAAGTAAGCACATTAAAAGATGTTCAATATCTTTAATCACCTAGAAAATGTGAATCAAATCCATAACGAGATTCCACTACATATTAGGAAGGCTAAAATTAAACAGGCTAGCTATACCAAGTATTGGTAAAGATGTGAGGAAATTTCAGTTCACAAGTTGAATTTGTTGGTATGGGGAATGTAAAATGCTACAATATTTTGAAAAATTATCTGATAGTTTCTTTAAAAAAATTAACCCTCTGCCTACCATATTATCCACCCATTTCATTCCAAAAATGAATAAATAAATAAATAAAATGAAAGTGTATGTGCAAACAAATGTGCACATGGATGTTCATAGTAGCTAAATTTTTAATAGCCACAAGTGGGAAATAATCTAAATGTCTAGCATTACGTGACTGGTTTAAAAATGTTCTATATGCATATACAATGGAATATACTGAGTAATAAAAATGAATAAATATTGATACATGTAGCAACATGGATAAATCTCAAAGTAATTACTCTGAGTTAAAGAAATTACCTAAAAAAGATAACATACTGCATATTTCTATTTACATAAAATTCTAGTTAATACAAACTAATGCAAAATTATTTATTTTTTCCACTTTTAATATTTGTTGTTTTATGATAATTATCACTTGTTCTATTTCTGCATGAATTTCTTATGTGAAATTGAAGCCAAAATGTTTGTTGTATCAGTGGAGCAAAGGGTTGGCTTTAGAGAGATATGTTCTGTTCCTTACCTTAACTGGAATGTTAATTTCTGTCACTCTCCCTCCCTAGAATTTTGATAGAGGTAAGAGGCATTTGTTCACCATTATGAAAGATGCCGTGGTGCTATCTACATACAGTGACTGGGGCTCTGCGCTAGGGAAATACGGAGGATAGAGTGAGCCATAGTGACTAGATAGGCAGACAGACGTCTGCCACAGATCTCTTTCACAACGACTCCTTTAGAAACAGCTTTACTTAGGAAGATTCATATTAACATGGTTAGATTGGACACAGGCTTCTGTTTTATTTCCCCTTGATTCTGGTGTTTTTCAGCTGCTGAAGGAATGGTGTGCAACCATCTCTGTTCAAATGATGGGTGTTGGGGACCTGGGCCAGACCAGTGCTTGTCATGCCGTCGCTTCAGCAGGGGAAGGACGTGCATAGAGTCTTGTAACCTCTATGACGGGTAAGGCATCTTATGTCATCTTTATCTTATGAGCTTTGAGCTATTGATTGGTTCAGATATTAAAATAATCAAAGAGTGGTAAAATTTCAGAATATGTGTGCTGGCCAAGATGTTTAAGGAGAGTTTGTGTGGCATAAAGAAAAAAACATAAAAAGGAATTGTTTTAAGAAGGAATAATTTTGAGTTAACAGATAGGTCAAAATGCATATTGACATATTGACTATTGTGTGTATATTTTTTAAAGTATATAAATATGGGTAATTCTTAATAGATTATAGAAATTTATACCTCTCCAAATTGAAAAATGTTTCTATTTTCTTTATGAAGGACATTATGATAAGTAATATTTCTTCTCATATGTGTCAACAATTTTTTTTCTCTTGTTTTCCTATTAATTTTCATCTGGAATGACTGCATAACTTTTGATTTTTTTTCCATTTAGATTGTGAGGCTATTTGATTGTGTATTAGGAACAACACACATTTCTATGTTTCAGACAAGCACAAAGCGCTATAGAGAAATTACCTTTGTATTTTCTAGTTGAAAAGGTTTTCTGAAAGTGCTTTGTCACTTTCTAAGGATAACCTAAGCTGTATTTTAAATCAAGTATTTTAAATTCCATCTACAGTACCGCAACAATCAAATTGACAACAATAAAACCTAGTATATACCTCGTTGTGTGGCATTTCATATACTCATAAAATCACTTTAACCTAACATACCATTTCATGCATCACAGTTGTCCTTCATTAGTACTAAAATAAAAATTTTAGTACTGTCCCTGAGTCAAATTTCCTTATATTGCTCGCTGAAAAGGTTTTCAAGGGTTTGTAAAACCGTAGTTTTGAAGTTCTTTCTTCTGTCTTATAAATTGTCCCTATTTTAACAACCGTTTTCATAATCTCAGATAACATTGTATTTTTGCATTTTACATTAGAAGGATAAAAACCAAAGGATCTCAATAATAGTGATATGTCTCTTCTTTGAAAGATGACCAAGACCAATTCCCTCCATGTATTTAGGAAAAAATACTAAAATTAAAAGTTTAAATGTATACCCACGTTAAAAAAGTTATTTAATAGTTTGAGATGGTGATGATGATTGTACAAGTCTGTGGATATATTAAAATAGCATTGGATTGTGCACTTTCAATAGAAGAACTGCATGATATATGAATTATATCTTAATAAAGACAGCATCCAAATAAAGGATTTAATAGTTTTATCAGGAAAATTCGACTTGAAACTTTGTAGAGCATGATCAACTCATAAAGTTGATAATGAATAGCAAATTATTTGCTACTTGCCTCATTGAATTGAATTGTATTAATGCTTGTTCATATTATTATGAAAGAAAGATATTTTCTGTACATAAAATACTTCAGGTAATCATGCTTCTTTGTGTGTATAGCAATCGATGCCTTTAAAATGGAACTAATAGACTTTAATTCTATTAAGATACTGTTACAATAACATGTAAGAATTAAAGATTTTATAATTAAAAAAATAAAAAACTAAAAAAAAAAGTTTATTGAATATGTATGTGCATTTCTAAGGAGGGAATAGATTCTAGAAATCATTTTATCAAATAGTGAGAAGTAGTAGAATTAAATGTTGACCAATGTCAAAATGTAGTTGAAGTACCAAACCAACACTGGAAATCAGGACATCTGATTTTCATCCTGTTTCTTTCCAGAAGCCATTGTATTTTCCTTAAATATTTCAGTTTTGAACTTGTCAGATATATGAAATTGATAATGTGGATGAATAGATTATCTATACTACTCTCTGTCTCATTTTTATGAGACAATGAAAGCTAAGCAAAGGAAAAATACTTGTTCCCTAAATACACAATAAACAGTATTGATTATCTGACTGTTTTGAAAGCTTTTGTGTGTGTTAGTCACTCAGCTGTGTCCAACTTTCGCAATTTCACGGACAGTACCCTGCCAGGCTCCTCTGTCCATGGAATTCTCCAGGCAGGAATACTGGAGTGGATTGCCATTTCTTTCTCCAGGGCATCTTCCTGACACAAGGATCAAACCAAGGTCTACTGCATTGGCAGGCAGATTCTTTACCATCTGAACCACCAGGGAAACCACATTTTCCAGATCATTAAATCAAATGTATTAATGTTTTTTGCCACAGTGATGGAGCCCTAGGAAATAATACACAAGGATTAGTTTAAAATATAATAAATGAAACTATGTTATAAATGTCTGATGTAATTTTTGCCTACACAATGATAGATTTTGCCACCTCCAATCTGTGATACTGGTAAATTTCTTCCAACTTTGCCTGGCAGACATGACAGCCTTTGATGAAAAATGAGGTTAAATCCTAACTTAATCACTTCCTATTTGAAATGTCCATCCTTGGATAAATAACTAATTGTCCTAAATTCGTTTTTTTTAATATGGAAAATGGGACTAGTGTTGATATCATAAAATAGTTGTGATTATCAAAAGAGAAAAAAGTATAATAAAGTCTTGTTAGAATTCCTACCCCTAAAATAGTTATCTTTGTTTCCATTTAGTGTCTATAAATCTGAGCTGATTAAATGGTTAAGTAGAAGAGTCACTTTATACACTGCTGAAAATAAATACAAATATGAAATACAAAATCAGGGAACCTATTTACATATACAAATAGCTTGACTATCATAAAAGAAGAAATTCTAAAAGGAGGATTATTTTTTAGGGGGAAACACTAAGTCAGGTAATCCTAGCTGTTAGCACTCAAATCCATATCATACAAGTCATTATATTTTGGCAATTTGTAACTCCAATATGGACTTCCCTGGTGACTCACTGGTAAAGCATCCACCTGCCAGTGCAGGAGATCTGGGTTCAACCCCTGGGAGGGGAAGATCCTCTGGAGAAGGACGTGGCAATCCATTCCAGTATTGTTGCCTAGGAAATCCATGGACAGAGGAGCCTGGTGGGCTTTGGAGTCTCAAGGAGTCAGACATGACAGGAGTCAGACACGACTTAGTGACTAAATAACAAGAACAACAAACTACAATACACAAGTATTCAAAATGAGCAAGAAAACTAATTGCCATGCAATCTTAAATGTGTTTTGTTAACTGGCAACATGGCTAAATGCTTCTGAAACATGAAGGACAACAGAGAAACAACAGAAAGGGTATCAGTCTTAGCTCTTTGTAGTCATCTTTTACATTTCTCATTGAAACACTTTTTCCTTTTTAAGAGTAAACAGGATATTTAGGAAATAAAGTCTAAAGAAGTTAGGAGATTTAAGACAGAAATATTAATCTTGGTGCTGAGAACACCAACCAGTTCCAAAGCTTTTGCTCTTGATCACAGGATTGGTTAAAGTAGCACACACACAAAACTGTGAGAAATGTATAAGAAGCAAAAACACAAAGTTCAGTAACCAATGCCCATGCTTCATGGAATGTGACTTGTTAGATCAGACTCATGTGAAAGAGGATCTCTGGCAAAGTTATAGCAGAATCCCTGGGAGACAGCGAAGAAAAAATGCAATGATGGAGACAGTGACAACAAAGAAATTGCAAGGAGAATCTGTTTTGAAAACAGAAAGAAAGAGAGCCAGAGGTTCTACAGGTGGAAGTCTAGTCTATAAAAGAAAAAGCCTCTAGATTATCTCTAGGACTCTTTTTATTCCTCAACTCTGTATATGGATAAGGGAGCTCCAGAGAAAAGACGAGGATGGCCTGTGTCTTAAAAACATAAAAATGATTGTCTTCATTTAGTATCCTAATTCTTCCATCACCCAAGAAGCTGTTTTCAGAAGTGGTGCTTTGCTAATGATTGCAGACTTTGTTGTAACAATCATATAATCTCATTTACACATGATGTTTTTGATTCACTTTACAATGGAATTCCATTCCCCACCTCCACCAGCACCACATCATTTTAACCCTTATATTCTGAAGTTTTCCTCTGTTTAATATTTTATATCACTCATGTTGATAAAACATGCAAAATAAAAAAATTATATATTTGACAGTTTAAACTCTAGAAATTTTGTAAAAACTTAATCCATAACAAACTAACACTTCAATTTGAGTGCAAAATCCATGTAAGTAAATATGTACATCCACACATAACTCATGCTATTTATTTTGAAAACCAAACCATTATTTTACCTTGAAGTAGATGTAATCTTAATATAACCAACAGAAAATATAGCCCATCCTGTGGATTTCAGTCATTTGTTAAGGCTTTATTATCACCAAATGAGATGTTTTGCTATGAAAAAAAGAATGGATACTAAGGAAAAATAAATTTGAATTTATTACCTGATTAATGCCCAATTGCCATATTTTCAGTGCTATCAGTTTGGAATGGTCACTCATGATACAAAGGCACAAAATAATAAAGTAACTATAAATATTTAGTCAAATTTTGTTAATGATTCATAGCTGACATTCTAAATTGTTTATAGCCAACGCCTCATCCTCTCATACATTAGTGGAAACAACGTGGTTGTTTGCATATTATACAGTGTTGTGAGCTGTGCTAAGTCGCTTAAGTCATGTCCAACTTGTACGACCCAATGGACTGTAGCTCACCGGGCTCCTCTGTTCATAGAATTCTCCAGGCAAGAATACTAGAGTGGGTTGTCATTTCCTTCTTCAGGAATCTTTCTGGCAAAGGCACTGAACCTGCATCTCCCATCTTCTGCATTGGCAGACGGGTTCTTTACCATAAGCACCACCTGGGAAGTCATACATAATGGATATGCAATTACTGAAATGAAAATTCTAGAGTAGATATTGATTAGAAAACTTATATATTGGTGACATTTAATATTCTAATAGCCACAAAATGCAAGGTTTGGGGAAGGGATGACCGTCATCCTAGATTTTAATTAAAAAGTTCCAGGATGTTATCCTTAAACTATTTTTTATTAATTTTATATCATATAGAATTACTTCAGAAAGAGTCTAAACTGAAAAGAATGTTGTGATATTAGATCAATAATCTAAGAAAATAAAATCTACCATGAAAAGATATTTTCTGTAATTCTCCAAGGCAGATATTTTGAAAGAAGAAAAGAAATCAAAGCATTTTTTGAAGTTTCACTAAAAATAAATTGAAGAGTCTTGGGATTTGAAGGACAAGGATAGGGAACATTCATGTAACTTAGCAACAAGAAAAATACAATAGTTCTTTCAAAGTTTAAAAAATAAGGCTTCAGCCAAGAGTAAAATTTTATATAGAGACAAATAGGCACAGCCTTACTTAAAATAGCAGAAATGGTTCTGCTGTGTCATCAAAAGAGTAATACTTTCTTTTTTCTTTTCCTTTTTTCTTTCTTCTTCTTTTTTTTTTCTTTTTTTTTTTTTTTCTGAGATTGCTGGAGTATCTCTCACAAGAGAGAAGTTTCCTGAATGAGTCTGTCGTTGAACCCAATGGAGGGCAAGAGGAGCCATCTGGCTGCAGTTTATCTTTTCTCCTAATGGAGAACTTACTCGTTAATGTACAGGGAAATGATTCTGATGCTCCTGGCACATAGAGAAACAAACTCTAGAATTTACTCTGCCAATAGGACTCTTAGCAGATGTTACTTCATTTGTTAAGTTGACAGCTTGTTTGCTTACACTGCCTCATGCTGCTGGTGTTTTCACAGTGAATTTCGGGAGTTTGAGAATGGCTCCATCTGTGTCGAGTGTGACCCCCAGTGTGAGAAGATGGAAGATGGCATCCTCACGTGCCATGGACCGGTAAGCCTGAAGACATCTGCGGTTGTGTTGGCTTATTTGGTTTCATGTATGAATATCTGTTGAGTCATTGCTGTGGCGTTTATCCACCCATTAAATAGGTATTTTTAGAATGCTACGGGGAATCACATTCAATAATTTCCCCTCAGGAGGTTTACAGCTTAAAAGACTTAAAACTTCAGTTTCTTAAATATTTATTTCCAACATAATTATTAAAAAAATATATATATGGTGTTGTCCTTAAAGATTGCATCGTGGTGAAAAGAGAGATACACAAATGACTAAGTGGAAGCAAAATAATTGATAAAACATAAATATGTATGAACTGTTATAGGAACACATATGAGGGAGAAACTAAACCTTTGAGTTGAAAACTGGGGCACCAAAGAAAGCCAAAGAAAAGGTGTGTTTGAGCTATGCTTTTAAGAAGGATCTAGACTGAGGAATCATGTAAAGATTTGTAAATATGAAAGTTCATGTTTTATTTGAGGTAAACTGTAACATATTCATATCTATGTTTAGTCCTTTAACTTTGATAGCATTAGGAGGAAAAATTGAAAAAAGGGGGAAGGCAAGCTTTTGTAAATTAAAATCTAAAACTATGTAATAAAATACTGTGGCAGAGAGAAAAATTGAACCATGTTGATCAAAGGAGGGGCTATAGGATTAGGAAAGTCCTCATGAACATGCTGACATTTGTGTAGTTTGAAGTTAGTTTTATGGAGAAAAGTGATAATTATTTTTTAGACCTTCCTTTGGTTCCCATCATTCTTAAAATGAGACTTTTCCTTAATGAGGTCACTCTGAGTTTGTCATTCCAAAGTGTCATATTCATCCTTCTTTAGACAAATTTTCAGTTTATTTGTCTGTTGAATCATCTATCAGTAGAAAATTTGAGGACCAACATTTGAGTGTTGCCAAGAGGTCCATGCTGCTCTGTAAGAATTCATTTGAAATTTAAATAGCATTAATTTTTTTCTACCAGAGTGCTTATTCAGCACTTAACTAGCTTAGAAAAAAAATTATCATTGAACCCTCCAGACTTCCATTAGGCCCCAGTGAGCTGTTGTAGAACTTCATCTAAAGAAGGATGTGGGATACTTGGACAGTCCAAAGGACTAACATGAGGATGATTAAGTTTGGAAAAACAAACCTCTGAGAAAAAGAAGTGATGTGATTTGGCCCAAAGAACCAAAGTCTAAAAGACAATTTAGTATGTAATGATCTCCAAGTAAGTATGCTAAGGGCATGTGTGGCTATTTTCTTTTTCTGCTAAGGGTAGTTAGTAATGGAAAATACAATTAATCTGCAGCATGAGAAATGTGGTTTCTGTAAAGAATGTTCGGAAACAGGAAAGTAAAATTCCATTCTGGGTTGTTAAAGTAAGTTGACTTGTCTCTGTAAAATTTGTCTAAAAACTATCATATCTAGGAACCATATGTCTGAGAATGAAAAAAAAAAAAGGATCTTTCAGAGAAAGAGAGTTTGAAATCATACAGTAACAATAACCAAGAATTTGTCCATCTTCTCTGAACAAGGCAAACTGCAAAATCAGTCCTGTTCCTGTTCCACTCCTTATGCTGCCTCCTGTGGTATACAAGTATGCTAGGAAATAACTAGCTTATTGATGTCTTTGTTTTTACAGTCTGTTCCTCAAAGGAATTGAGATAGTTCTTAAAAATACACATTAAAAAGCCTTGAAAGTGAATATTCTTGCAATTTTCAAAATTATTTGATAATCAAGAAAGAATGAAAAAACAGATTTTTAATGAACATATTTTGATTCTGTAAGGATGGCATTGGTGGGTCAAATGCTTAAAATCACTATTCATTGCTAAAATTGTGAATGAATACTTCTAGAGATTAGAGAAGGCAAAAAGTCAAAAGTACAAAAAGCTCAGTAAAGTTGAATCACTCAGCTATAAAAGATCAGAGCATGAAATCAAGAACACTGGCTTGATCACTTGATCAGTAAGCCTTGAAATGCTAAACAAGAGCATAGTGTTTTTTCAGTTATTCTATCTGAAAAAACTGCCAGAATTGAGCTTAAGCAACATTATGTAAAGTGTATGCCTGTTTCTGGGTCTACATGTTGTTTATCAAAACTAGAGACAGTGGTGGTTTATGTGTCATGTAACTGGTATATATCACTTAGGATGTCCAAGAGGTTCAGGAAACTTCTTCATGAGACTGACATTATGATGTCACAGAAGAAGTCATAAAGCTAATTGGAATTCCCGCACCTGGCCTTGTGATGTATTCTGTTGAAACCTCATTTTCTTGATCTGTCAGTGTTTCCCTGATGATAATAATAGATAAATATTTATATTTGTCAAACACTATTACACCTGAAACATACTATCATGTGCTCCATTTAAAATATAAAGAAATTGAATCCATTGTAATGCTAGAAAGTTATTGCCAAACTCAGCAAGTTAGTAAGATGTGGAGCTGGAATTCAACTATAGAAATTTTGACACCAAATTCCACACCCTTTTCATTTCACTTTTTTTTTTTCTCTAGACAACAATGTCTATAATGTAGTAAGAATAACGCTATCTGGGAATATACATCACCAATGGATGTCAAATGGATGGTATTATCTTATTTAAATGTGACATGTTCAGGGTAATCTTGAGAGGGATAGATCTGAAATAAAAGCAAGCCTCTGGTTTTGTATCCTTGTCTGTCTGCCCTTGGTTTTATTTATTTTATTCTTTATTCTATTTCTTCCTCTTTTTTAAAACAATTTTATCTTTTCTGACACACTTTCACTATTCCTATATAGTCCTATCAAGAAAGATAAGACAGGGAATGCAAGAAGAAAAAGGACATCAGATAAAGTCAAAGGAGACCAAAATACAAGCCAGAGAGGCAGCAAGAGAGGAGAAAGCCTAGGAGATGGGACCCGACCAAAAACTAAAGTAGCTATTAAAGTCAGGTTAATAAAGCTTATGTTGCCATAATAAGTAACCACCATATTGCAGTAGACTACTGAAAAATATTTAAATATATTTCATGGAAAGTGCTCTGAAAGTCTGGGAAGCTTTCTCGGACCCTCCCCCTCATCCCCACTCTGTGATGGTCTGGCATTCCAAGAAGTTTTGAATTTATGGCACCTCTGGTGGCTCAGACTGTAAGGAATCTGTCTGCAATGCAGGAGACTTGAGTTCAGTCCCTCAGGAATGTTCCCTCAGGGTCAGGAACATTCCCTGAAGAAGGAAATGGCTACTCACTACAGTATGACACCACTCATGGCAGAAAGCAAAGAAGAACTGGAGAGCCTCTTGATGAAAGAGGAGAGTGAAGAAGTTGGCTTAAAACTCAGCATGCAGAAAACTAAGATCATGGCATCCAGTCCCATCATTTTATGGCAAATAGGTGGGCAAACAATGGAAACAGTGACAGACTTTATTTTGGGGGGCTCCAAAATCACTGCACATGGTGACTGCAGCCAGGACATTAAAAGACGCTTGC